>NW_020852030.1:1135487-1150940 GCF_000972845.2 Larimichthys crocea | reverse complement strand
GAGCCCAGGTGTCCCTTAACGAGCCACAGGTGTGTGTCTTAACGAGCCCACAGGTGTCCTAAACGCAGCCACAGGTGTCCTTTATGAGCCCCATCCAACAATTCATTCAGCGTGAATTAACTGGAAAAATGATGGATGGGTGTTTGTCATGAGTCACATTTGCCTCACCAAGGTTGTCAACCGACATCGCTTGACGGTTTTTCTTCACCTTTTCTTCCCTTTTTCCTTTTTCCCTCTCCTTTTCCCCTTTTCCCCCCCGACCCTTATACCTCTGCCGCCCACGATGGAGGGGTGGTCCATGAGTCACATTTTGCCTCACAAGGGTCAACCTGACTGCAGCCGCCGCGATCGTACGGGGCATGTACTGCCCAACTCCTGTATTTAACTGTTATTGCATCCATTGAACTTATCATGGTTATCTCTATCAGTGACAGACAGGAATTTCACCCCAGTTCGCTGTTTTACACATGTGTCGCCCAACGTATATGCTATGCATGTCTTGATTTGTCTCCTTCCCTCCTTTTCTGCTGACACCTGTTTATTACAAGCTTTTCTGGATACCCACTGCACGTGTGATCAGCACGAATGCGCCGCCTCTCCGGACCCATAAAGGATGTCCTATGACAAGCTTGAACCTGAAGCTACATGACAGTAGAGATGGCAGCTCATGCACCGCCAGCTGCATACGATGAGACGATGTTTCCCTCTCAGCCTGCTCTCCGACGTTGGTCACGACTGGCTAAAATTGATGATCAGCCCATGAATTCTTGTCTCCGACTCACATTTGCAACTGAACCTGATGATTAGGGTGTATAATACTACGATATGACACTTGTACATGCAATGTAACGCTGCTGCTGTTTGTACGTCTGCCGCATCGTATCGCGCGAGCGATGTTCCGCATCTGTAGCGCGCGCGCACTTGCTCTGCTGTCTATTTAGTACCGTGCATACCTACGCACTCCTTTGGCTGATTAAGGAATCCCTCTCTTGTCTTCACGATTCGATTGCGCCCTCGACCGCCGCATCCACTACCTCCCCCCATGCAGCGGCAACCGCCACTCGCCCCGCTGACCGCCACATCCTCCACATCGCCCCCTCCACCCCCTTACGTGTGTGTCTAGACTTTACGCCCCTTCTTATGTCCTAGCTTTCTGCGATGATCATATAGCCCGCCAATTATCCCACCCTCACATACTACTTACAGCATACACCACTCACCCGGGCCCCCCGTCACTATCCCCTGCTATCATTCACACCCTTTCTACCACATTGTCCCGACTGTTTGTCCGTTCTATTGATGAAAGTTATCTTCATCTTTCATTCTGTATTCCCGACTTGCTCTCTTGTTCGAGCTCTCTCTTTCCTCCTTTTTCTGCTCTTTGCGCTTTATGCCTCGCGCTACATGCGCGCCATACTGCTCGTCAACCACCGGTGTCACCTGTTGATATAATCTGTGTATTCCCCTTACACCCGCCCGTCGTTCGTGTTTACTATTCCTGCTATCTACTTCTATCTCTCCCTTCACTCTCCTTCTCACGGTACGGTCATGTCTTGCTTTTGTGTCACCATCCGACGCCACCTTGTGTTAAACTTACATCTCTTGTTTTTTTGTAATATTTTTTTTGTTAATATTTCCTATCTTCTTCGTGTTTTGTGTCCGCCCGCGTTCTGCTATCTAGGGTAAAACGATGCTATTGCGGATTGTGGCACTATAGAGCACTCTCGCACTGTGCATTCATTCCCGTTATAAAGAGTTTGTTTCTTACACTTTTCTCAATCCTCACCTTATTACCCTTATTACCTCCTCCACCACTGAGCTGTGTTTGCCCCTCCTGTGCCCCTGTGTGTTGTCTGTGTGGTTCTTGTCCTTTGTGTTGCATTTGGTCGTCCTGTTGTGTATTTACATGGTATCCCTGCGACTCCCTGGGGACTAGTTATTGTGAGGTCATTGAATGCAGCACCGGCAGCTCCGCTCAGGGTAAAATCCTCCTGCTCGTCTGAACAGGAAGGATTCCTTTTCACCGCTTTCAACGACGTGAAAGACAAAAAAACGCGCGCTAACGAGTCTCAGTCTGAGCGTGAAACCATCGTTCGTTCATGTGTTTCGTGTTTCATCTCAGGTTCATTTCGTGTTTCTGGCTTCATGTGGCTGATCAGTCTTTTCTCCTCGCTTCACCTTCTGTCTCTAACTCAATGACATCTGTGTTTTCACTTTAAACATTTTGGAAAGTCTGCTCACGGTCATTTGTTCAAAGTAAATAAAGGTGTCATCTGCTTACGTATGTTGTGAAGTGGCTGCTTGTTTTTCATGTAAGAATGAATTCAAATGATCAACAGGAGGTGAAGGAACCCGTCAGCGCTGTCGATTGTTGCACTGCAGAGAAATCATCGTTAAGTCCAGGTGAGCAGTTAGCAGTTAGCTTTGGAGTTTGTTATTTTACACAAGCCCAGAAAACCAAATATTCTTAAAGTGATCATAGGACCTGCTGTCTGTCCTCAGCCACGAGACTAGTGGGCGGTCCCAGGTGTTTACCTGTCAGGTTGTTGACACCTTGTGAGGCATGTGACTCATGGACACACCCCTCGATCCAGTGGGCCATTAAGGTCACCTGAATGAATGTGTGGATGGGGCTCATTAGGGACACCTGTGGCTCGTTAAGGACACCTGTGGCTCGTTAAGGACACCTGTGGCTCGTTAAGGACACCTGTGGCTCGTTGACTCGCCCTGCTCTGATACGGCATGAAGGCATTTTCAAGAATTTCAATGTATGTTTAAATATGTAAGAAGAGTTTAAAACTCACATTATCAACAGAATGTGAAGAAATAACTGTTTTCATGTCAGCCAGCTTTGACTATGCTGTCTCATAATACCACTCTGTGCATCAGTATCATAGCATAGCATCTTTATTGCATCAATACGTTTTTCAGACAACTGCGGTTTAAATTCCTCATGTACTGATAAATTACTAAAATCTCTACATCCGACTGGTCAGTAAAAATCAACCTGAAGAGACAAAAAAGAAAAATATAAGACGGGCACTGAAGCTCATTTGTTTTGTGTGGACTGTCCCTTTATTAAAAAGTTATGAGAGTAGCCAGGCACTGAACGTTCACATTTACAATGAACTCAAACACAGCAATGGGATGGGGGGGGCTTGTTTCTTTTGTCCAATCAATGTGAAGATGAAAACATAATAAAGAGTTACGAATAAAAACATGTCATCACTGTCAAAGTGCTGTTTGTGTTTTGTGTATTATTATTAATATTATCCCAAATACAGACGGTGAATATATTTGGATTCGTTTTAATGTGACTGTTGAGATGATAAAGTTTATTTTTGCTCACATTAGCATCCAGGCTACGTGCTGCCACCAGCCATCATGTGTTTAAACCTGAACAGTTCACTAAAGAAACCGGTGACGAGTCTTTTAAAGAAACAGGTGACGAGTCTTTTAAAGAAACTGGTGACGAGTCTTTTAAAGAAACAGGTGACGAGTCTTTTAAAGAAACTGGTGACGAAGAAAAAAGCTTCATCATTTTGAAATTGCCATATTTTAAAGATCTTGGAAACTGTAATCTCAATGTAACGTAAACAATGTAACTATAATCTAATTACACATTTTTTCAAATGTGGGTTGATTAATTCTTTTTTGTAATTTTAACGTTTGCCGTTTTTTTTCCATTTTGCTTCAGCAAAGAAAAAAAGATTAAAGTCGAGTTTGTACCAACATTTGAACAAGCTGCTCAGTGCGAAGTTAGTCGGATTTATTTCTACTGACTGACTGACTGTTGACTGACTGTTGACTGACTGTTGACTGGCTGGTGTTCCTGCGGACACTAAGGCACGGTGGGCTGTGGATGTAACATGACGAAGACAAACACGTTGTCGTGACATAACAAATGAAGCTCTCACTTCCCGTCATTAGTCGTAATCTAGAACTAAAAGCTACAGTCATATCTTGTTTTCTTCGTTTGTTCTAGTCGTTTGAGTGCGACAGTCTTAATTAATACATTTAAAACCTACACAGTTTAACTTCCTGTACAGAGAGACGGTCTGAGTCCTGTTCAAATCCTCTTCAGATCTCTTCACCACCTCCTTCCCTTTAGCATCATTAATGAAGCTGTGTCAGGCTCATTCACGGTAACGTGAGCCGATATTTAAATCCCCATCTCAGCTCTGATTGGTTGATTGAACACGAATTGAACTGTTGGAAGTCTGTGGCGATTTATGGCCCTTTGAGACACAACGCGATCTGTGGCTCGATGGCACAACACACTGAGTCTGAAAGGACCATCAGAGGTCAGAGTTACAGCAAGTTCTGACCTAAATGTGTCGACCATGAAGCTCATTGAAATAGTTCTCATATTGTTATTGTTGATATCTGCCCATAACTCTTCAGAAACCGGCAGCTCAGTGGCCTGTGCTTCCATCTAGGACGTTGTAGGAACCCCTCAGTCGGTTAGTTAGAGGTTTGTGGTCAAGTTAGCGACACTAAATATGCAATGTCTTTGAAAATAACCTTTTGCATTTTATGAGTTTAAACGTGAATGTGCTGCCTCAGTGGCGACCGGTCGTGGCTTCCCTCAAAGATACGACAGCCGTGTATTATTGTCGATCCGTTCTGGTCGCTGCACGCTGAACGTTTCACAGATGAACCAACTGACCTGCGAGTGTTTCGAGTCGTAACCATTTCAATACACAACACGTCGACTGTACACTGTCCTCTGCCAGTTTAATGGTTACGTAACTTGTTCAATTGGATGTTCAATCAAGAGCCTTAAAGCAGCTTCTTCATGTTCTCCATCAAGCCCTGATTTAAACACATTGAGCTTCAGACCAAAGGAGACATCATGGAGATACATCATCAAACATTATTACAGCAGGAAGTTGGGGGGAAGAGTCCATTCACAGAGTCCTGAAACAGCTGGTTGTGCAAGTACAGCAACTTTTCTAATGTCACTACAGATTAAACATCACTTCCTGCACAGACAGGAAGCTAACACAGTGTCCATAGAGGAATATCATACAAATGGAAGAGGACAGAAAGGAAGGTGATCAGTGACCCACAAGTGTTCTGGGAGAAGGTAAGAAGAATGGATGGAAAGAAAAGCAAACACCGGAGGGAGAGAGCGGGAGTTAACAATGTTGGGAAAGAAGCTTTAAGAAGGAAACGATGGATCGATGGTGACAGAGGGACCTCTAGCTGGAGATGGACAAAATGGCTGACGTGTCTTTAGCCTTGTCGAAGAAGATGGACGTCTCATTGGCCGCCTTCAGTTTGACCTGGGCGGAGCTTGGCGAGCCTTGAGCCGTGGTTGGCTGACAGTCTTGGCAGCAGCAGCAGCAGCAGTCCATGAAGGCCTGACCGAGAGCCTGAAACACGACAACATGCCGGTCAGTGATGCTGCTCAGGGACAGACAGACTCAGCCTAGCGACTTGCTAAAGTAACTAACTGCTAATTAACTGAATCTGCCGTTAGCAGACCGGACCGGGATGAACACTGCCTCTAACGGTACAGCACCGAGGTGATTTGCTGTGTTCACTGTTAGACTGGACCCTGCTGGTTCAGAGGTTCTGCTGCTGTGTTCACTGTTAGACTGGACACTGCTGGTTCAGAGGTTCTGTCGCCGTGTTCACTGTTAGTAGTTAGGTAGTTAGTGCTGGCTCAGGTCATCCCTTAGTTATGCTGCCATAGGATTAGACTGCCCCTCTCTGTCTGTCTCTCTCTTTCAGGGTTATGCCTAGTCAGGCACGGTATTGGTTGAAGATGCAGTCACATATCCCTTTACTGAAAACCCTCTCTCTATCACAGGTTCCACTGCTACTGTAATCATCATCAGTCATTGTAATTCATTGTCATTTTATCATTCATTGTAATTCATTGTCATTGTATCAGTCATTGTAATTCATTGTCATTTTATCATTCATTGTAATTCATTGTCATTTTATCAGTCATTGTAATTGTACAATTTGTTTGTGTTGATTTGTTCTGTACACTGACATCTATTGCACGTCTGTCCGTCCTGGGAGAGGGATCCCTCCTCTGTGGCTCTTCCTGAGGTTTCTTCCACCTTTTTTCCCTGTTAAAGGTTTTTGTGGGCAAGTTTTTCCTTGTTTGTTTGATCTGATTTGTTAGACTGGACACTGGTTCTGTTCAGTCCCAGGTAAGGTCGTGGAAGGCAGACTGATCCAGTGAACGGTACTCTGACTTACCTTACACAGACACAGCAGCAGCACCGGCGTCACCGATGACTTGAAGAACAACAGGAAGTGATGCAACAGTGTCAGCATGTTGGCCGTGTTCTCGGAGACGGTGATGTGCGTGTAGGCCAGCGTGATCTTGCAGACGTGTTCGGGCAGAGCACAGACTCCGTAAACCACGGCTAACGCTAACAGCGTGCAGTTCAGCTGCCGCTCCACCGCCTGGTGCTGCTGACGCTTCTGATTGGAGGAACGGTCGTCTTGGTTGCGCTGCTTTTGGGTTGAGTTGGAGTCGCTGCTGACGTTGCGGGTGGCCATTTGGCAGAGGATGGTGAAGAGGATGGGGAGGCAGAAGTAGCAGCCAAAACACCACCACATACGGCCCTGAAACAGAGAGTACATGAGTAATCTGATTACCATACTGTTACCTGGATGTGGTACGACTGATCGGATGTTGGTCATTTGTTCTGTGTCTGCTCTGTCCTCACCTGGTGATACCTGAGCAGCAGAGAGTGGAGGGAGTCGGGCAGGTAGAGGGACAGAGGGGAGGACGGGGTGATGACGCAGGAGTCCACCAACTGGCTGGTGGACGGCGACAGGCTTTGGCTCAGCTGCCAGAGGAAGATTTCTGGGCTGGACAGCAGCAAAGCGGTGAGCCACACCAACAGCAGCTTCAGCAGCACCGAGCGGCAGCGCTCCACCCGCCGCGCCTTCGGCTGGGACGAGGAGGTGGCGGCGTGGAAACGATCGATACCGAGGGCGCACAGAGTGAAGGAGGTGATGCCCAGAGAGACGGCCTGCGGAGACGAGGAGGAGGCAACGACAAATGATCAGAAGCTGATCAGAAGTCTACATTATATTATCAGTTTGAAGTAAACTGAAGCTCCCCACCATTTGAACGATTCATCACTGACTCTAAACATTGTTAATTCACCGTCTGTCGTGTGTGTGATGGAGTTTTTTCAGCCGTTACTATAGTAACTTCCCGGTTTCTTGCTTCCTGTTTACCTGCTGATAATTAAACATGACGAGAACGTCAACAGTCTCTTAATTGACTGGTTCAGCTAACGAGTAGATGACAAGAAATAGTTCAGCGTTTCTACGACACGTGTTGGTTAGCATGTTGCTCTCACTGTATGTTTTAAAGAATCTAAGATCAAGTTATACATCAAGTTTACCTCAAACACAACCCCCAAGACCATCTTCATATTAATACACGTGTAAACACATCATCATATAATTCAGGATCTGTGATTAAAATCATTGGGAGTATAACACCCTCCTCAGCTGGAGAGGTTCTCCAAAGACTGCCACCACCATCTTGATGGACTGCTGAGTTTTCCATCCAAACGTCGCAAATTTGACCTTCACAGAATAATCAGTAGGTGGCGCCAGTTCTTGAGTCAGAAAACCAGAAGACGACGTCATTAAAAGAAGCTGAAGGTGTGTGAAAACAAACAGGAAACAGGAAGTAAGTCAGACATTTGTGTTACTGTGAGGAGCCATGAGAGCCATGAGGAAACAGCTCATCAGTCATGTGACTTCAACGTTTGTTGTGTTTTCATCTCCTGTTAAAGGCTCCGAAGTTTTTGATGTTTCCATCAAACTTTCTTCAAATACGTTGATGGAAACACGACCGGTGAAACTTTGATTATGGAAAATTGAATATTTCAAAAATTACCAAGACTCTAATCTTTCCATCCGCACTCGACATGTTCAGACAAGAAGCCTCAGACACGTCAATGTAAAGATCGTTCATCAGGTAACATTATCTCTCCTCAAATGACTTTTTATAGGACGACTCTTGTTTTATGTGTTGTCTTCATCTGTCCTTACTTATGTATAAAATATTTTAATGAGGTTATAATAATGTTGGTAAATATTAAGAGTTTCTCCAACAACCAACGTCTGACTGAAGTAGAAGTATCTTAAACGTATCACATCGATGTGGTCCATCGAGTCCTCAACGTTAATCAGTCCTTTAACCTTCATTCAGATGGATCAGTTTCATCTCCAGTACATCAAAGTCTTGGAGATGTTTAGCCTAGCTTAGCACAAAGACTGGAAGCAGGGGGAAACTGTTAGCTCACATCCAAACAGACAAACAGACTGTTGAGCTCGGACGGATCCAAACACGATCAGCTGTTCTCTGAACCACAGACGGGGTTACAAATCATACAAACACCCCAAATTTGTTTCCTGTCAAACCGTGAAGGCGACAGCGCGGCGTTCCAGCAGACGTGGTGACACATCGCCATGGTGACTCTCGACCCGACCACAGCTTTTAAAACTCAGGCCGAGCTACACTGAGGACTTTCTAGAAGCTCTACGGAGCAAATATCTGATGAGCAGGTCTGAGTCTGTTCTTTAAGATTGCAGATATATTCTGTGTTAGACTGTCAAACTGTTCAGGATTCAACCAGAGGAGAACATGAAGTTTGATTGTTAGAAATGATAATACAGGCAGAGAACTGTTAAAAAAAGTTCCTGGAAGTATTTTTAAAAATCTCTTCAGTGATGAAATATTACTTTATAAACTTCCTGCAGTTCTTGTTTCACCGGTTGATCGACAGCTCACTGAACGCACCAGCAAACGCGATGAAGTTTTCTTAAGTTTTGTGATCAGGTGTCAGACAGCTGAAGGTCTGGTAGTGGTGCAGAGTCTCCTGAAGATATCCTGTTATATATGGACTCCTTGATGAGGTAGACCACCTCCAGATCTCATCCGACCAATTAGATTCACACCTTGTACTGACATCACACAGGTGTCACTCTATCGATGTCAAGTCCTGAAAGTACGAATCTGTTACTCGATTCCAGCTTTACGTTTCTATGAACTCATTTAGCATATAGCTTAGCATTTAGCATATAGCTCTGATTGAGCCAAACTCACAGAGAAGTTTGTCTGAATTCGAGTTATCGGCATTCTTTATTTTGAGTTCATCGACACATCAAGACTTAAACTCGTGAGAGTCGCATGAATAAAGACAAATGATCCCACGAGTGAACTCGAGTCAGTAACACGAAGCTCAAATTTGCTTCACACGGGCAGATTTAATATAATTTACACCTTCTTGGACCTGTGAAGACCTGGGCCAGGTGTGAAGACCTGCGCCAGGTGTGAAGACCTGAGCCAGGTGTGACGACTTGAGCCAGGTGTGAAGACCTGAGCCAGGTGTGAATCGAGTCACCTTCTAGTGATCTTTCCTCCATCACCACCATCAGCGTGTCACTCTATCAATGTCAAGTCCTGAAAGTACGCATCTGTTACTCGATTCCAGCTTTACGTTTCTATGAACTCATTTAGCATATAGCTTAGCATTTAGCATATAGCTTAGCACTTAGGATATAGCTTAGCATTTAGCTTAGCATTTAGCATATAGCTTAGCATTTAGCATTTAGCTTAGCATTTAGAATATAGCTTAGCATTTAACATATAGCTCTGATTGAGCCAAACTCACAGAAAAGTTTGTCTGAATTCGAGTTGTCGGCATTCTTTATTTTGAGTTCATCGACACATCAAGACTTAAACTCGTGAGAGTCGCATGAATAAAGACAAATGATCCCACGAGTGAACTCGAGTCAGTAACACGAAGCTCAAATTTGCTTCACACGGGCAGATTTAATATAATTTACACCTTCTTGGACCTGTGAAGACCTGGGCCAGGTGTGAAGACCTGCGCCAGGTGTGAAGACCTGAGCCAGGTGTGAAGACCTGCGCCAGGTGTGAAGACCTGAGCCAGGTGTGACGACTTGAGCCAGGTGTGAAGACCTGAGCCAGGTGTGAATCGAGTCACCTTCTAGTGATCTTTCCTCCATCACCACCATCAGCGAACACAGTGATCAGTTTCATGAAGGTGACCCTGAACACCTTCATGCTCCTCAGAGGATCAACAGGTTTCCTCTGCAGCGCCCCCTTCAGGACACATTTTAACCCAGAACATGACAGCACGTTAAATACAACCTCTTCCACATAAGCCCCACCCACCTCCATATAAGGCACCATGCGGCAGGTGATGTCACCCAGGATCCTCCTATGAGAGAGCTGGTTGAGGACGACCACGGGAAGGCAGAGCACCAGGACCAGGAAGTCCCAGAATGCCATGCTGGCCAGCAGGTAGTTCCAGGCGGACCTCATGTAATAGTTGTTCCAGACGACGCACATGACGGCCATGTTTCCCACCACGCCCAAAACCAGCACCAGGCCGCCCAGGAACAGGATCGCGTAGGCCGCGTACGAGCTCTCCGCAAGCGGGTAGAAAGGGTTGAAGGGTCTCGGGTCCTCGCGGACGGAGATGGAGGTGTTTCCATGGTGACTAGTATCATCACTATCGTCACTGTCGTCATCTGCTGCGACTTTCGTCCCGTTGTCGAACGCGGTGACCTGCGGCGGCGTCACCGAGTCATTCTCGAAGGACTGGCTGAAGGTTGACTGTTGCTCCTCCTCGTCGGCGCCACGAGCCAGGCGCCGGTGCTGGTCCAGATCTAGATCCAGCAGCTCGGACAGCGAGAGACTCTGAGGGTTGGAGGTGTCGTCCTCGGCCCTGAGCTGTTTGGTGATCCAAAGCGGCTCCAGCTTGATACGGGAGGACGGTTTGTCGAGAGCGTTGCGCCGATTGTCGTGTTGCTCGACGCTCTTTGCGTCCGTAAACAGCAGCGACAGGTACAGACACAACCACAGACCGACAGACGGAGCCATGATGACGATACGGTAGATTCAAACCAGGATGGTTCAGGGTCGGTCTTGGTGCTTCGAAGGACGTGAAAAGTGCAGAAGTTGGTGCAAATGTTTCCGAAACGCCCCAAAATTCAGTCATAAAATGATCTGCTGACGTTTCCCAAACCTTTAGACGCTGATCTGATCCAAAGATCCTTAAAAAAGACAAAAAATCAGTCAGTCAACAAAGAACTGTGATTCAGTCTTGACAAAATCAGCAGCTTGAGTTTGTAGTCCAGACGATGAAGTTCTCTGACTTCACCTTCTCGTCTCTTCTCTTCTCGTCTCGTCTCTTCTGTCTTCAAACTCCCACTATGTCTCCCACTTTAAACTCGTCTCCGTGTCTCCCGTCCATCAGTAATCCAAACAGGTGTCGGAGCTCCAGGAGGAGACGGGGGGGTTAGAGGGGCACAGCAGTGTCCGTGTCGGGGCTGCTGTGTCTGGGCTGCGGGCGGCAGAGAGACTGGGTGTCCTGGAGGAGCTGTGAGGGTCTCTGGGAACAGGCAGCCCTCTGCAGTATGGCTGGATGGAGCCTTTGTCAGGACACACACACACACACACACACACACACACACACTCTGACAGGCCGACAAACAAGGTTGGCACACACACAAATACACACATTTGTCTGCACAATCATGCATGCATACTTTCTTTTTGCTCTTTTTGGCTCGGACTTCCTCACACACACACACACACACACACACACACACACACACACACACACACACACACATTTAAAGACACTCTGCTGCCCCCTGGTGGTTGTTTTAGGTTTTACTGGGAAACAGCCACTGAAAGAAACTCGTCTGACTCGAATACTGATGAAACACTTTGTGTGTGTGTGTGTGTGTGTGTGTGTGTGTGTGTGTGTGTGTGTGAGAACCAGTTGAACTTCACAGTGAGAACATTTTTGCAGGGTGAGGACAGACTTTGGCTTCTCCTCTCTCTCTCAGTGGTCTTTAATACTGTGGTGACTAACGTGTCCGTTACACTGTTACAGTTTGGTTCACACAGCTCAGAACCAGAACCGAAGTCCTCTCCTCACACTCTGCATGTAGTCTCATGTACAGAGACGGTTCCTCGAGAAGAACCCGGATCATGGTGGACGGACGTCTGCACAGACAGACGGAGTTAGTAAGATGTGTTAATGTGACGTGAGTGTGTTCAGATGGAGAGAAGTGCTGAGTGCATCGAGACCTGAGCAAGCTCTATGAGGAGAGAGGGTCTGCCTCCAGAACCAGAACCAGAACCATGAACTGTTTATTTGCTGAACTCGACAGTCGGACATTTTCTCTCTAGACTGAGCTTCAGTGTGACATCACAACTTCACAAACGTCCTGGCGGCTCGTTTAAAGTTTCTGACTGAATGTTACTGTTTTTATATTTAGATGAAGTATTTCATGTTGATATTAATCTTCTTTATTTCTGTGCTGCACTCACAGAGCTGCAGTTCCACTCTGAACCACTGGAGGTCGATGTTGCTTTGTGTTAGTGTAGCTGAAGGCCTGAGCACAGTTCACATCATGGAACTTTATTACATTTACTTCATTACTTTTTGTGCACATGAAAGTTCTGCAACAAAAAACGAAAGTCGACATAACTCCATCTCGAACTCTGGAAACACGGAGACGCACCAACGTTTGAACAAAGTTTCTGAGTGTGCAGTAACACACGGCGTGATGAACAGAACGAGAAAGAAATGAAAAGTTTAAATGAAAGCAAGTTAAAAAAAACATTATTAGCATGTTCATTGAATGTTCTTTGAATGTTCTTTAGGGTTAATGAAGTCAGTAGAATTAATGAGTTCGAGGTTTTAGACTCAACGTGATATTTATTATTTGATTTGAGCTGTTGGGCGTCTGACACACACTGATGGTTTGTTTGAGGACGAGTAAAAACGTGTGTGTGTGTGTTTGTTTTATCAATCGTCAGTAGGGATGGGAATCGATACGATCTTTACGATTCCGATTCCATTATCGATTCTGCTTAACGATTCGATTCTTTATCGATTCTCATTTGGGAAGAAAAGGAGAACAGTTTGATCAGCATCAACTTTGTTTAGTTAGAAGTATCACGACGTTACAAAACCAACAGCGAGGTCAAAAGAGCCAGCCAGACTCTCTCTCTCGTCATGGTCGTCTTCTAAACGTAATGCAGAAGGCATTCGTTTAATGTGACTGTTATAGCATGTTTTACAAAGAAGCACATGGCGCTAACATGGTCGGCAGTGTGTTATTTACCTTTCGTAGTAACCACAGAGGTCAGAGGTCACAGCCTGGCTGCTGCTGCTGCTGCTAGGTTGAGATTCATCTCCAGTCTGAAGCGTGTCAAAAACACGATATTCATTTAAAATATTACATGTTGTGTGCACAAATGTTTCTGCATGTTCGTCTCCACTTTGCAATGATTGCAAGTCGCCCTGTTGAGTCTGTTTTGGTGAAATGCAGCCAAACTTTGGAGCGTTTGAACCGAGTGGGTGACATTGTTTATACTGATGCACTGCACATGAGAAACTTGAGGAAGTTACGTGACGTGATTCGTGCTTTCTGGAACCGATAAAAGAATCGTTAGATGAACTGCCAAACGATTCCATGGAATGGAAACGCACAGAACCGGTTCTCAACAAGAACTCATGAGGTGTTGTCCCATGATGCACCAGGGCCATGTTCATGTCAGTCAGGTGTCACAGACATGACGTGACATTCACAGGCTAAAAACTGTGCACTAAATATTTACCTTATATAAATACTGTCGATTACTGTCGTTTAAAGTTTGTTTTATTACATATTTTAGTCAAAGTTCCCTGTTTTGCCGTTGATATAGTTGCACTGTATATTTACTTACAGGTGGGTTCTGATCCAGTACACGTACCTGTATGTAAAGAGGAGCACCTGTGTTACTGTTTGCTGACACCACGCCCTGCAAAGGGAAAAACGGATTTCCAGAAGATTAGCGTTAATATCATTAATGTCTTTAAAGGCAGCACATGAGTTACTTCGGCGAGCGCTCCTCGTGTGTCGGGACGTGCAGGGACGTGCAGCGACGTGCCTCAAACATCCTGACGTCGACCTGTCAGCGCTGACCAAACCAACAGAGCGAGGCTGAAGACAGACGAACAAAGACAAGGACTGTTTTTTAAAGCTGCTGACTTTACACGGCAAACGTCCTCTGCTCAAGCTAAAGATCACAAACAACCCTTTAACTTCTTTGTCATGGCTTCATTTAGTCATTTAATCAGCACTGTTTGTCTTAATACAGAGGTTAGTTATTGTGGATCACGTTAGCTGCTGGGGTAATTTGGCTTGACTGTGTTTTGTTGGTGTTTAACGTTAGCCTGCGACTCAATCAGCCGACAAACTGTCTGGATGAGCTAACGTTACCGCTCAAGTCTGCATTCTGCTACGTTAGCTGACTAGCAATTTATCTGCATTAGCGAGTAAGCTAACGTTAGACAGCGAGGTAACGTTAGCCAGCAAGCTAACGATAGACAGCGAGGTAATGTTAGCCAGCAAGCTAACGTTAGACAGCGAGGTAACGTTAGACAGCAAGCTAACGTTAGACAGCGAGGTAACGTTAGCCAGCAAGCTAATGTTAGCCAACAAGCTAACGTTAGAAAGCGAGGTAACGTTAGCCAGCACGCTAACATTAGCCAGCAAGCTAACGTTAGCCAGCAAGCTAACGTTAGACAGCGAGGTAACGTTAGACAGCGAGGTAACGTTAGCCAGCAAGCTAATGTTAGCCAGCAAGCTAATGTTAGCCAGCAAGCTAACGTTAGACAGCAAGGTAACGTTAGACAGCAAGGTAACGTTAGACAGCGAGGTAACGTTAGCCAGCAAGCTAACGATAGACAGCTAAAACCACAGTATCATGATATACGTGACGTGCTTTGCAGTAACATTCGACTTTGTTGTAGTGCACTATGGTTCCCCCCCGGGGGGGTCGCAAGATATCAAATAAAATGTAAAAACTTTTAGAAAAATCATATTTTGATATCAAATAAAATGTAAAAACTTTTAGAAAAATCATATTTTAGCCATAAGTGTAACAAAACATAAAAAAGTAGGTACATTTAAAAAAATAAAAGCCTTTTGATTTTATTTGATTAACGACATTAGCAGCAACGACAACATGAGCTAAGGTCTGTTAGCATCGTGCTAAACAATAAGACGTGCAACAAGGTCAAATCATGTGACATCTGGGGATGGCGGGGCTCGCCAATCACCGGTACCGTTGTGTTTGGGAACTCCTGATGTAGCGGACGCCGGTTGTTTGTCGACGTTAGCGGACTCCTTTGCTAAGCTAACGTTAACGTGTGTTGCCGTCCTTTTTTCACAGGTCCTTCACGTAGAAATAAATTTAATTTATTATACAACTCATTCTCAGCACAAAGTGACTCGTTCATCTTTAAAGTGGATTTAAGAGACATTCAGACCATTAAAAGCTGACAAAGCACTTCAGGTGAGACAAATAATACAATCCAGAGTTTGTAGGTTTGTCAGGCGGCAGGACACAAACATATAATAGTA
>NW_020852030.1:1125562-1135414 GCF_000972845.2 Larimichthys crocea | reverse complement strand
TAATTAAAAGCTTAAAGCACGTTGAGCGGCTGCATACGGACACGCTCAGTGCGCTCTGCTGCTGCAGGTCTATATAAGGTTCCAGTGTCTGCGGTGGAAATACATCAAGGCCATCGCGGGTCAGCACACACAACACACACACACACACACACACACACACCTTATATGGGAGGGAAAGTCTGGTGGAAAAGTGGTGTAAAACAACAAGCGTGAAATTCCTCCGTTCTCTTCAATCTGATCTAAATCTGTCGGGCTGACAGTCGTGTTTGGTTTGGAGCGAATCTTCGCGCTGAAGCTCGACGATGACCTTCAAAATAAAAACACAGTCCGGCCTGGACCCAAATTCATGGTCCATGTTCCAGGTCCGCGGACAGGTTTGTTAACTCAGCGTCCCAAACCGCCTCGTTCTGTTCGCTATGTTATTGAGCCATCTAATGTTACGTTAGCTTTGTGTCACGTTAGCTAACTTGTTCGTGTTGGCTTTTCCGTCAGGCTGTTGTTACCTGCAAACAATAGTTCGGTTTGACTGTCAGCATGTTGGCTGACCTGTAGGCCCGGTCCGATATTAGTGCTCTGCCTGTTTACAGACAGTAAAATGTGAAGATGGCGTCACGTTACACAGAGTCAGCAGCTCCAGCAGTCTCACAAAAGAGCCACAAATCAATCATCAAAGAAATTACACGTTTTTAAATAATTGCATGTTTATCAGATGCGTATTAAATTATAATTGCTCTCTCTTTACTTTAATTTGACCTTCATTTGACCAGATAAGTCAGTAAAAATTAATTTTATTTTAACCTGACGAAGTGGCAGCAACAGGAATGTAAATGTTACGTTAGCTCGGCGTCCCGTTAGCACTGGATCTAAGTCTGTAATTATGGCACGCTATCTTCAACTTGGGAAAAAAAACAAACATTAAAATAAAATCTAAATACAAACTATACAGTCAGGCTATTTATCTAGTTGACTACAATGCTAACTAATGTGTGAAGGCTTCTGTTAGTGGCGTTAGCTTCGTGTTCTACTGTTGATGGCTGCATTAATATACACTCAACGTGGAGACAAGTGCTTTTCTAGGGGATCATAAACCCGTTAAAATTAATTATTTAAATAACATAATAATAATTTTAAAATATATATATCATCATGCAGGTCGACCATCTAAATGTTACGTTAGTTTGAGTCCCGTTAGCTACTGGAGTGCTGATTGAATCTATATCCTCTAAGTACGGTACAAGGTCCTTTCAAAAAAATACATCTAAAAAATCAATATTAAAATGAATAAAGTAAGGCTTCATTTATATTTAGGTTACAGTAAATACAAAAAGGCTTCACGTACACGTACCATTTTAACCCGTCAAACAAAAATAGCACTTCTTGGTGTTATCAGTCTTTGCTGTGTACTTGATTTATTCTGACTCCGTCTCTTCGTCCCAGTTAACAGAGACTCGCTCGTCCGGGTCAGTTTGTGTTTTCGAGTTCAGATGGAAAATCTGTCCTCTTTTTTCAGATCTTTTCCGTATTTAGACAGCTGTCTTTTTCTAAATCTTTTTCATCCGTCGAGCGCCGAGCGTCGAGCTCACAGAGCTCACCACCACTTCAAAGCGACACAAAGTATGTCACAAAGCAAACACACACACATATAAATAAAATATTCACCATGTGAGACTATGTAATTAACTCCATGTCCTCACTTCACTTTTGTATCGTTGGTGCGTTTATGTGTCTTATCGTTATCTACTGTGACCTGCTAACATTACGTTACGTCTCGCTAGTACCGCATTATTTTACCTTAATAAGTATAAATACTGCCTGGTAAATTAATGTACAGTAAAGGTTGTGCTTTCAGAGGTTTACCAAAGTAAATAATGCATTAGCAGTATTAGTACCCATGTAGTACTCTGTATGTACTTCATTGTGCTAGTATCGACATGCAGTTATGTCAAATATAAATCATATGCAGCGCCTACATTAATTAAACTAATTATAATTAATGTACTCCAGGTCAGAATGAGACATTACGTGTTACTGATATTTTAAACTTCGGTAATAACTCTTAATTATAATACTTTTTGAGTTTTTAGAAAAAACTGAACAAACTGACAGTGTTCAGGCTGAATGTCTCACACACACACACACACACACACACACACTTCTAGATTTTGTTCCTTTCTACGCCCGGGCGGAGTTTTTACGCCGTCTCCAGAAACAAACGCTCCTTTTGGCGTGTTCCTATCACCCCTCGCCACGGAGACCACTGACACACTCCGACTGCCCGGTCACCATGGAACCACACACACACACACACATGCAGCTCGTATTTAAAATCTTAATGAACAGGTCAGGTGGAGCGAGTAGACTACCAAGTTTGACTTCAGACTAACGTGAAGTATATGTTTGTCATGTGTACTACAGGAACTTCATTGTACTTCATGCTACTACAGTATTACTACAGTGTTTACGGATCATCTGGATCCCTTCACAGACAGACCAGCCAATCAGGAGCCAGTGTATTATTTTGTGTGTGTTGTAATATGTTTGTCATCCTGTTTTTTCTCTTCTTCTGGGTTCGTGACAACAACAACAACACAACAACAACACCGGGAGTCGACACAGTCCACCGCTGGTCCTCGTCCCTGTGTGTGGTGTTGGGGAGAAGCTTGTAGTAACACGACACACACACTGAACCAGAGAGTTTAACAGCTCGTGCTTTAACTGCTCCAACAGGAAGTCCAGTCAGCATGACTGCACACAAACACACACACCACACACACACACCCACACACACACACACACACACACACACACACACTAACCTCAACACACACACACACACACCACAACACACACACACACTAACTCTCACACACAACACACACACACACCACTTACACACACACCACACACCACATCACACACACCACACACTCAGGGTGTGTTTGCCTCTGCAGAGGTGGAAGAAGTATTTAGATCTTTTACTGCAGTAACAGTAACTCACACTACTGTGAAAGATAAAAGTACTGCATTGAAACATACTTTAAAGTATGTAGACAGAACCTTCAAGTCAAAGTACTGACGTTGTAAAAATACCTCTCTGATGTTTGGATATTACGGTGAACGACTTCCGGTTAGCTAATGCTGGCTGCTAACTGCGGCAGCTAACTAGCGCTTGGCTAACGTTTGCTTCAAGTTTTTTATCTTTTGTGACGACACGTGTACTCAGACGTGCTAACGTCAGGCGTGCTAACTCAGATGTGCTAACTCAGAGCGTGCTAACTCAGAGGTGTGCCTAACTCAGATGTGCTGAACTCAGTACGGTGCTAACTCAGATGTGCTAACTCAGATGGGCTAACGCTCAGACCGTCTAAATCAGAATGTGCAACTCCAGATGTGCTAACTCAGACGTGCTAACTCGAACGTGCTACGAATCAGAATGTGGCTAACTCAGACGTGCTAAAACATGTTTAGCTTCGCGCAATGTGTATCAAAACATAAAGTTAGGACAGTTAGCCGATATGGTAGCTGCTTGACTCACTGCAATGTCACCGCTGGGATGGTGCTACATTAAGCGTAGCGCCGGACGTCCTAGCTGTGTTTTATACTGTGCATACTGACACAAATTTACACAATGGACTGCACTGACATCAGCTGTAATGCTGCATCCTATTTTACTTTAAGCATACTGTGGTGTAGATATAGTATATATATATTATAAAGTATAATAATATAATAGTCTTATAAGTAGACAGTATGATAGGTAGACTAGATATAGATATATAGACATCGGAGACATAATACGACAAAGATATATAGACGATAGATATAGACGATAGACATAAGATATTAAGATATAAGACTAGATATAACTAGAGTAACAAGATATGATAATAGAGATATAACTAATAAGAGAGATAAAAGACATAAAGAGCAAATATAAATGATATACAGGCATGTGCCATGTATAGACATGATAATATAGCCTAGAATAGATTCATAGACAATAGATACTTAGAAAACACGAGTAGGTCATAGACTCAAGAATAGCGTCATAGCTAAGACTTAGAACAGACAGAGATCATATAAGACGACATAATATCTACGATATAGACATGCTAATTAGAAAGCACATAGATAAGACATATATATAAGATATATAAAAGGATATAATATAGATAAAGATATAATTGAGAGCTAAATATATAGACACAGCATATAAAGAGAATAATCTAGCTAGCAAAAATAGACTCAGAATACGATACAAGATAGATCTGACAATAACCGACCTGAAACTAGATACTAGACATGATACATAAATAGCGGGAATAAAGGAGTCCCTATAAGACATTATATAGCATCGATCATAGAATAGTGACGACTAGACAGATTAGAATCGGACTTTGACAGAACCCAGGTTGAAGATAAACCACATGAATCACATCTTAAGATATGGCTAAATGGTTTAGTAACATGTTTGCTTACAATGACAATGCAAAATTAGCTGAATAAATGGCCTCTTCAGATACAAAATATCAACATCAACACAGTGAAGTAACTGTACTGAGGGGGAAGGGGTTCAAGGAGTGAGTCACAGGTACTGCAGTTCAGAGACCAGGTACACTCGAGTGTTCCTGTGCGTCTCACATAGAACTTGTGGTTACAGACAAAAACCCCAGACTTAGTGCCTCTTCGTAAGGAGCACTAACTGGCCACATGCCGTCTAACTGACGCTTCTGCAAACATTATATTAGAGTGATGGCCACAGCTTCATTCATGCTCTTCTCCTCGCCGGAGCCCGCCCGGGTTCAAACAATCAACCCACATGCAGGACGGACATACAGCTTTTTCAACGCACTCACAAAAGGAGTACACATAACACTGACGACATAGCTGACGTGCCAATTAATATCAGCGGACAATAAACTGATCATATACGTTGCAATAACTAGTAAAGGTTTTTCTCTTGCTCTATACTCTCTTATCTCTTTCTCAAAACGTGCACCACACCCCACCCCATCATGTACCGTTGTGTTGCCTAATATACTATTTATTTTTAGTTTATTTGTTTTTTAGAAAAAAATCGATACATGACCAGGCATGTTTAATTTAGTAATGGACAAGTCGATTTTTATGACATTTTACTGCCTGGTGTTTCTTTTAAAGACAGGAGTGTGAGTGTAATTGTATGGCAGGTCATGTGCAAGGACTGAAAAAGGCTGGAATGGTTTGTTTTTGTGGCAATGTTGTAGTTGCTAGCGTTTTTTGGCTGTTGTGTTGTTGTGGTGTGGCTGATTGTTGTTGGGATAGTGTGTCATATAGTGCTGTTGCTGGATTGTTCATTTCTGCTTTACACTTATCCGTTCCTCGGGATCAATAAGTATCTAACGTACTTACTCAGACCGACCATGCACAGGGGTCCGCGAAGTCAAAGCAACAGGCTGCACTGGAAAAGATTTGGCGTTATGATTTTAGAGCCGGCTATGCTAAATGCCTTGCTACAATCAAAATAGCATTGATGCATCTAACTATTAACGGAGCGGACGGTGGTGTGTGTAGGTTTTTTTTCAATGTATGTTCAGCACTAACAGACTGAGCTAACATGTAGCTAACAGCAGCTAACAAAAAATGAGCAAACATGAAACTAACAGCAACTAACAAACGGAGCTAACAGCAGCTAACAACCTGAGCTAAACTGAGCTAACATCGAGCTAAGCAAACTGAGGGGCTTAACAGCAGCTAACAACCTGAGCTTAACATGATCAATTAACAAAAACCCATGCTAAAACGAGCTAGACAGGCTCATAACATACGACTAACACGGCTAACAAACTGATCTAACATTGAGCTAAGCAGCAGCTAACAGACTGAGCTAACATATAAGCTAACGAGTCTACAACCTGAGCATACATTAGCTAAACAAACTGAGCGAACAGCCGCTAACAACCATAAAGAGCTAAACGATGGGAGCTAACAGCAGCTAACAAGCGTAAACTGAGCATAACAGGGAATTAGCTAAAACAAGAAGCAGCTACAGACTGTGAGCTAACACACTGAGACGTGAAACAGCAGCTAAACACTGAGCTAACATGTCTAACAGACTGGAGCTAACATGCTAACAGCGGGTCGATACAAAAACTGGGGAAAGAAGCAAATCACAGTGAGGCTATAACAAGCCAGTCTAACATACTTAGGCTAACATGACTAAACAGGCAGCTTAACAATCTGAGGCTAACAATGAGCTAACGATACGTGGCTAAAAGGACGGATGAGGGCTAGACATGAGCTAACATGGCTAACAGAAGCTACAGTTTAGACATCAGTTTAACTTCACTGTCCATGCAGGAAAGGTCTTTAAGCCAGCAAGCTAACGATAGACAGCTAAAACCACAGTATCATGATATACGTGACGTGCTTTGCAGTAACATTAGCTTCCACTTTGTTGTAGTGCACTATGGTTCCCCCCCCGGGGGGGTCGCAAGATATCAAATAAAATGTAAAAACTTTTAGAAAAATCATATTTTAGCCACAAGTGTAACAAAACATAAAAAAGTAGATACATTTAAAAAATAAAAGCCTTTTGATTTTATTTAATTAACAACATTAGCAGCAACGACAACATTAGCTAAGGTCTGTTAGCATCGTGCTAAACATTAAGACGTGCAACAAGGTCAAATCATGTGACCATTAAAAGCTGACAAAGGACTTCAGGTGACACAAATAATACAATCCAGAGTTTGAAGGTTTGTCAGGCGGCAGGACACAAACTGTAATATTATATATAAGTAATATTATATTATGTTACCCTAATTATCTTAATTAGAGGTCCTGATGTGTCAATCATCTAATTAAAAGCTTAAAGCACGTTGAGCGGCTGCATACGGACACGCTCAGTGCGCTCTGCTGCTGCAGGTCTATATAAGGTTCCAGTGTCTGCGGTGGAAATACATCAAGGCCATCGCGGGTCAGCACACACACACACACACACACACACACACACACACCTTATATGGGAGGGAAAGTCTGTGGAAAATGTTGGTGTAAAACAACAAAGCGTGAAATTCCTCCGTTCTCTTCAATCTGATCTAAATCTGTCGGGCTGACAGTCGTGTTTGGTTTGGAGCGAATCTTCGCGCTGAAGCTCGACGATGACCTTCAAAATAAAAACACAGTCCGGCCTGGACCCAAATTCACCCGTGATCCATGTTCACGTCCGCGGACAGGTTGTTAACTCAGCGTCCCAAACCGCCTCTGTTCTGTTCGCTATGTTATCTGAGCCATGCTAATGTTACGTTAGCTTTGTGTCACGTTAGCTAACATTGTTCGTGTTGGCTTTTCCGTCAGCTGTTAGTTACTCTGCAAACAATAGTTCGGTTTGACTGTCAGCATGTTGGCTGACCTGTAGGCCCGGTCCTGATATTAGCTGCTCTGCCTGTTTACAGACAGTAAAATGTGAAGAATGGCGTCACGTTACACGAGTCAGCAGCTCCAGCAGTCTCACAAAAAGGGCCACACATCCACAAATCAACCATCAAAGAAATTACACGTTTTTAAATAATTTGCATGTTTATCAGATGCGTATTAAATTATAATTGCCTCTCTTTTACTTTAATTTGACCTTCAGACATTTTGACCTTCAGATAAGTCAATAAAAATTAATTTTTATTTATAACCTGACGAAGTGGCAGCAACAGGAATGTAAATGTTACGTTAGCTCTGCGTCCCGTTAGCTACTGGATCTAAGTCTGTAATTATGGCACGCTATCTTCAACTTGGTAAAAAAAACAAAACATTAAAATAAAATCTAATATTCAAACTAATACAGTCAGGCTATTTATCTAGTATGACTACAATGCTAACTAATGTGTGAAGGCTTCTGTTATGTTGCGTTAGCTTCGTGTTCTACTGTTGATGGCTGCATTAATATACACTCATACTGTGAGACAAGTGCTTTTCTAGGGGATCATAAACCACTGTTAAAATTAATTATTTAAATAACATTAATAATTAATTTTCAAAATATATCATATCATCATGCAGGTCGACCATCTAAATGTTACGTTAGCTTTGAGTCCCGTTAGCTACTGGAGTGCTGATTGAATCTATATCCTCTATAGTTACGGTACAATGTCTTTCAAAAAAATACATCTAAAAAAAATACAATATTAAAATGAATACAGTAAGGCTTCATTTATATTTAGGTTACAGTAAATACAAAAAGGCTTCACGTACACGTATCCATTTTTACCCGTCAAACAAAAATAGCACTTCTTTGGTGTTATCAGTCTTTGCTGTGTATCTTTGATTTATTCTGACTCCGTCTCTTCGTCCCAGTTAACAGAGACTCGCTCGGTCCGGGTCAGTTTGTGTTTTCGAGTTCAGATGGAAAATCTGTCCTCTTTTTTTCAGATCTTTTCCGTATTTAGACAGCTGTCTTTTTCTAAATCTGTTCATCCTCCGAGCGCCAGCTCGAGCTCACACAGCTCACACCACTTCAAAAGCTGGACACAAGTATGTCACACACATATAAATATAAATATATGTCACCATGTGACTAATGTAATTAACTCCATGTCCTCGCTTCACTTTGATCTGTTGCGTTATCTTCTTATGACTAATGTTTGACGACTTTTACGTTAGCTGTGTAACCTGCTAACATTACGTTAGCTTCTCGCTAGTACTCGCATTATTTTACCTTAATCAAAGTATAAATACTGCTCTGTAAAATTAATGTACAAGTAAAGGTTGTGCTTTCAGGATGTTACCAAAGTAAAAATACTAGCATTAGCAGTATTAGTACCACATGTAGTACTCTGTGTACTTCTATTGTGCTAGTATCAGCAGTGCAGTGTTGTCAAAATATAAATTAAATGTCCAGCGCTCTACAGTTAATTAAATTAATTATAATTAATGTACTTGCAGGTCAGAATGAGACATTACGTTACTGTATTTTAATCTGTAATTATAATACTTTTTGAGTTTTTAGTAAAAACTGAACAAAGCTGACAGTGTGTCAGGCTGAATGTCACACACACACACACACACACACACACACACACACTTCTAGATTTGTTCCTTTCTACGCCCGGGCGGAAGTTTTACGCCTCTCCAGAAACAAACGCTCCTTTTGGCGTGTTCTCTCACCCCATCGCCACGGAGACCACTGACACTCCGACTGCCCGCTGTCACCATGGATACCACACACACACACACATGCAGCTCGTATTATAAATCTTAATGAACAGGTCAGGTGGAGCGAGTAGACTACCAAGTTTGACTTCAGACTAACGTGAAGTATATGTTGTCATGTGTACTACAGGTACTTCATTGTACTTCATGCTACTACAGTATTACTACAGGGTGTTACGGATCATCTGGATCCCTTCACAGAGCCAGACCAGCCAATCAGGAGCCAGTGTATTATTTTGTTGTGTTGTAGATGTTTGTCATCCTGTTTTCTTCTTCTTCTGTGTTCAGTGACAACAACAACAACACCAACACCGGGAGTCGACACAGTCCACCGCTGGTCCTCGTCCTGGTGTGTGTGTTGGGGCAGAAGCTTGTAGTAAACACGACACACACACTGAACCAGAGAGTTTAACAGCCTGCTGCTTTAACTGCTCCAACAGGAAGTCCAGTCAGCATGACTGCACACACACACACACACACACACACGCACACACACACACACACACAAACACACACACACACACGCACACACACTCACACACACGCACACACACACACACACACTAACTCTCACACACACACACACGAACACACTCACACACACACACTCACTCTCTCACACACACACACTCACACACACGCACACACACTTCAGGGTGTGTGGAAGAA
>NW_020852030.1:1109691-1125552 GCF_000972845.2 Larimichthys crocea | reverse complement strand
TTGCCTCTGCAGAGGTTGGAAGAAGTATTTAGAATCATTTACTGCAGTAACAGTACTCAACTACTGTGAAAAGTAAAAGTACTGCATTGGAAACATACTTTAAAAGTATGTAGAAACCTTCAAGTCAAAGTACTGACGTTGTAAAAACCTCTCTGATGTTTGTAAGTTAGTGGACGACTTCCTGTTAGCTAATGCTGGCTGCTAACTGCAGCGAGCTAACTAGCGCGTGCTAACGTTTGCTCAGATGTTTTTATCTTTGTGACGACACGTGTACTCAGACGTGCTAACTCAGCGTGCTAACTCAGATGCTAACTCAGACGTGCTAACTCAGATGTGCTAACTCAGATGTCAACTCAGACGTGCTAACTCAAGTCTACTGATGGCTAACTCAGACGTGCTAACAGATGTGCATCAGATGTGCTAACTCAGACGTGCTAACTCGACGTGCTAACTTAGTCTAGCTTACTGTTAGCCGGTAAAACATAAGTTAGCAGTTAGCCGATGCTAGCTGCTTGACTCTGCATTCACAGCTTATGTGCTACATTAGCTAGCTCGGACGTCCTGCTGTGTTTTATATTGTGCATACTGACAATTTACACATGGACTGCACTGATCAGCTGTATGCTGCTCCTATTTTACTTTTAAAGCATCCTGTGGTGTATATATAGATAGATATATATATATATATATATATAATAAATATATATATATATAAGATAAGAACATGAGATATAGACCTAGATATAGATATATAGACATAGACATAGATATCGATATAAAGATATATAGACATAGATATAGACCATAGATATATAGATCTATAGATATAGATATATAGACATAGATATAGAGATATATAGACATAGATATAAAGATATATAGACATAGATATATAGACATAGATATAGATATAGACTTAGATATAGATATATAGACATAGATATAGACATAAATATATAGACATAGATATAAGACATAGATATATAGAAGAACACAGACATAGATATAGAATATATAATAAGATTATAGAAAGACAAATATATAGACACAGACATAGATATAGACTAGATATAGATAAGACATAGATATAGAATATAGACATAGATAATAGACATAAATATATAAGACATAGATATAGACATAGATATAATAATAGATATAAGATATAAATATATAGATAGAACATAAATATAAGACACAGATATAGATATATAGACATAGATATAGACATAGATTAGATAATAGACATGATACGATATATGTAGGATCTATGTTGGACAGGAAACCACAGTTTGAAGATAAACCACATGATCACATCTTAAGTTGGCTAATGTTAGTAAATGTTTGCTTACAATGACTTGCATAAATTAGCTGAATAAATGAGCTCTTCATTACAAACATCAACATCAACACAGAGTAACTGTACTGTCAAAGGTAGGGGAGTACACAGTACTGCAGTTCATAGCCATGTACCTCGAGTGTTCCTGTGCTCTCACATAAACTTGTGGTTTACAACAAAAACCCACAGACTTCCTCTTCTGAATGACACTCTGCCACTTCATCCCTTCTGCAAACATTAAGTATTAAGTGATGCCACAGCTTCTTCATGCTCTTCTCCTCTGCCGAGCCCGCCCGGTTCAAACATCAACCCCTGCAGGACGGACATACAGCTTTTCAACGCCTCACAAAAAGTTACACATACCTGACGACATAGCTGACGTGCAAATATAATTCATCGGAACAAAACTGATCATTACTGTGCAATAACTAGTAAAGGTTGTTTCTCTCTTATCTCTTCTCAAAACTGTGCACCACACCCCACCCCTCATTACCTTGTTTTGCCTACTTATTTATTTTATTTAGTTTATTCAACCATGACAGGCATTTTATTAGTATGACATCATTTTTATGACATTTACTGCCTGGTGTTCTTTTAAAGACAGTGTGAGTGTATGTATGTATGCAGGTCATGTGCAATGACTGATAGGCTGGATGTGGTGTTGTTTTTGTGCAATGTTGTATTGCTATGCGTTTTTCTGTTGTTGTTGTTGTTGGTTGTTGTGTGTTGTTTTTTGTGGATGTGTTACATGTATATGCTGCTGGACACTCCATTTCCGTTCGGGATCAATAAAGTATCTATCTACTCCAGACAACAGCGACAGGGTCGGAAGTCAAAGCTAACAGCGCTGCACTGGAAAGATGTTGGCTGTTTATGATTTAGAGCCGGCTAATGCTAAAGGCTTGCTACATCAATAGCTTGTGCTGCTAACTATGAGCGGACGTGTGTGTTAAAGGTTTTTTCAAATGAGTTCAGCAGCTAACAGACTGAGCTAACATGAGCTAACCACACACACACGTACACACACACACACACATGCACGCACACTCACACACACACACACACACACACACACACTTCAGGGTGTGTTTGCCTCTGCAGAGGTGGAAGAAGTATTTAGATCATTTACTGCAGTAACAGTACTCACACTACTGTGAAAAGTAAAAGTACTGCATTGGAAACATTACTTTAAAAGTATGACAGAACCTTCAAGTCAAAGTACTGACGTTGTAAAAATACCTCTCTGATGTTTGTAGAGTTACGTGGATGACTTCCTGTACTTCAGTTAGCACGTTAGCTAATGCTAGCTGCTAACTGCAGCGAGCTAACTAGCGCTTGGCTAACGTTTGCTGTCAATGTTTTTATCTTTGTGACGACACGTGTACTCAGACGTGCTAACTCAGACGTGCTAACTCAGACGTGCTAACTCAGACGTGCTAACTCAGGTGTGCTAACTCAGCCGTGCTAACTCAGACGTGCTAACTCAGACGTGCTAACTCAGACGTGCTAACTGTTAGCCCGTCTGTGTTCAAAACATAAGTTAGCAGTTAGCCGATGCTAGCTGCTTGACTCTGCATTCACAGCTTTATGTGCTACATTAGCTTAGCTCGGACGTCCTGCTGTGTTTTGTCGACTGCACTGACTCAGCTGTACTGCTGCTCCTATTTTTACTTTTAAAACATACTGTGTCTGTATATATATATATATATATATATTATATATAATAGATAATTATTCTGAGTAGCTATTTATGTGTGACAATTGACAAGCTAACTAGCATTTTGCTATCAGATGTTGCAGCTTTGAGACAACGTGTTTTTTCAATAATTCAAATATTGTGAAAAATAATATAGGACATAGATATATAGACAGAAACTAGATATAGATATAAGATATAGACTAGATATATAGACGTAGATACAAATATATAGACACAGAATAGACTAGATATGACAGAATAGACATATATAGAATCATCTATAAAGATATAGACCGCACAGATCAGGCATATGAATAGAACACAGACATAGATATATGACTAGATATCGATATATGACATAGTATCCCATAGCTATCTCGCGTTCTCGCTCTCTCGCTATCGCCCAGACCCTCGCTCTCGCTCCTCGCCATCGCATCGCTTCGCTCTACGCCCTCCCTCTCTCGCCACCCGCCATCGCTCTCGCTACGCAGCCCTCGCTCTCCTCGCTCTCTCCCTCCCTCTCTGCCCCAGCCCTCGCTCTCGCTATCGCGCCCTCGCTCTCGCGCTATAGCCCTCACTTATCTCGCCCCCGCCCTCGTTTCGCGCTCTTAGCCATCGCATATAGCCCGCCTCTATCGCCCCCCTCGCTCTAGCTATCCCTCTATAGACAACGACCTAGAGATAGACATAGATGATAACTAGATAGAGATCTATAGACCTCGATATAGATATAAATATATCAACCAGAACAGAGAGTATAGACATAGATATAGATATAATAGACCTAGACTAGAGATGATGTAGGATCTATGTTGGACAGGAAACCACAGTTTGAAGATAAACCACATGATCACATCTTAAGTTAGCTAATGTTAGTAAATGTTTGCTTACAATGACTTGCATAAATTAGCTGAATAAATGAGCTCTTCATTACAAACATCAACACAGTAAGTAACTGTACTGTCAAAGGTAGTGGAGTACACAGTACTGCAGTTCATAGCCATGTACCTCGAGTGTTCCTGTGCTCTCACATAAACTTGTGGTTTACAACAAAAACCCACAGACTTCCTCTTCTTTGAAGCACTCTGCCACTTCTCCTTCTGCAAACATTAAGTATTAGAGTGATGCCACAGCTTCTTCATGCTCTTCTCCTCTGCCGAGCCCGCCCTGGTTCAAACATCAACCCCCTGCAGGACGGACAGACTGCGTAGGTCCTTTGTTCCCATGGCCATACAGCTTTTCAACGCCTCACAAAAAGAGTTACACATACCCTGACGACATAGCTGACGTGCAATATTAATTCATCTGACAATAACTGAATCATTACTGTGCAATAACTAGTAAAGTGTTTCTCTTCTCTTATCTCTCTTATCTCTTTCTCAAAACTGTGCACCACATCCCACCCCCATCATTACCTTGTTTTGCACTAATACTTATTTATTTATTTATTTATTACCATGACAGGCATTTTATTAGTATGACATCTATTTTTATGACATTTTACTGCCTGGTGTTCTTTAAAGACAGTTGAGTGAATGTATGTATGCAGGTCATGTGCAATGACTGATAAGCTGGATGTGTTGTTTTTGTGCAATGTGTGTATGTGCTATGCGTTTTTTCTGTTGTTGTTGTTGTTGTGCTGATATGTTGGTTTTGTGTGATGTGTTACATGTATATGCTGCTGGACACCTTCATTTCCTTCGGGATCAATAAAGTATCTCTACTCTACTCAACAGACGACCAGCACAGGGTCTGAAGTCAAAGCTAACAGCGCTGCACTGTGAAATATGTTGGCATGTTATGATTTTAGCCGGCTAATGCTAAAGTGCTTGCTACAATCAATAGCTTGATGCGTGCTAACTATGAGCGGACGTGTTGTTTAGAGTTTTTCAAATGAGTTCAGCAGCTAACGTGACCCATGATACCAATTTATGTATTGTCCAGCTCCGGTTCTGGCATGACACCTGTGCTCCCCGCGGTGCTCACAGTCTGGGGCAGCCCAGCTAACAAACTGAGCTAACAGCAGCTAACAAACTGAACTAACGTGAGCTAACAGCAGCTAACAAACTGAGCTAACAGCGACTAACAGACTGAGCTAACATAAGCTAACAGCAGCTAACAGACTGAGCTAACATGAGCTAACAGACTGAGCTAACATAAGCTAACAGCAGCTAACAGACTGAGCTAACATGAGCTAACAGCAGCTAACAAACATGAGCTAACAGCGGCTAACAAACTGAGCTAACATGAGCTAACAGCAGCTACAGTTAACATCAGTTTACTTCACTGTCCATCAGGACAGTCTGTAAATCTCAGAGTTGTAAAGTTTCTAAAGTTTGTTGCTGTTCATGTCAAACTTGTTACAGTGAGGCATGTGCGCACGTGCACGTCCCGCCTTGGCTGCAGCTCCGTGCGTGTGTGCGCGCGTGTGAGTGTGTGTGTGAGAGAGAGAGTGAGTGTGTGTGCGTGTATGTGTGAGTATGTGTGTGTGAGTATGTGTGTGAGAGAGAGAGTGAGTGTGTGTGCGCACGAGTGTGTGTGTGAGTATGTGTGTGTGTGTGAGTGTATGTGTGTGAGTGTATGTGTGTGTGTGTGAGTGAGTGTGTGTGTGTGTGTGTCAGCCTTATCAACACTTCGACTCACTTCCTGGTTTTTTTTAAAACCGGAGTCTTCGTCGTGAGCGCGCACGTGCACGCACCTCCCCCCACACACACACACTGACAGAGAGGGAGGGACGTGTTGTGTCTTTACACCTCTGTGTGTGTGTGTGCGTGCGTGCACACTGTAAGTTGTGTGATATTTCCTGTCACAGGGAACACATCTGCGGGTCTGCGGCTCTGTGCGGGACTGTGGGGGTCTGTGGGACTGTGCGGGTCTGTGCGGGTCTGCTGTTGAACTCTTCATGCTGAACCCGGCAGTGACTCGCGGAGCAGCGCGCGCTGATCGTTGACTGTAACATTTGGAGCTGCTGCGATGTGGAGGAACAAACTCTGAACTGTGTCACCGAGAGGAGGACGCTGCTCCCCGCGGCTCTCTCCGGGTCTACCTGGTCTACCTGTCGGGTCTACCTGGTCGACCTGGTCTACCTGTCGGGTCTACCTGTCGGGTCTACCTGTGTCTCTGTGTGTGTGGAGCCTGAACCGGCCGCAGGATGTCGGACTCTGCCTCCTCTTTCCTTCATATCGGAGACATCGTGTCTCTGTACGCCGAAGGAACCGTGAACGGCTTCATCAGCACGCTGGGGTGAGTTACTGTCACTGTGTACTTTAATACACACACCGAGTACTTTAATACACACACCGAGTACTTTAATACACACACAGAGTACTGCAGTACACACACCGAGTACTGCACATGAAGGTGTTTGTACAACATGTGACAGGTTTAACTTTTAAAAACTTAGAAAATATAATAAATTAATCAAAATACATAATTCATTTCATGTGAGCAACGTCCAGGTTTTAGACAGTCTGTGGGGACGTCTCAGAGACTACGTCCAGGTTTTAGACAGTCTGCGGGGACGTCACAGAGACTACGTCCAGGTTTTAGACAGTCTGCGGGGACGTCACGGAGACTACGTCCAGGTTTTAGACAGTCTGCGGGGACGTCACGGAGACCGCGTCCAGGTTTTAGACAGTCTGCGGGGACGTCACGGAGACTACGTCCAGGTTTTAGACAGTCTGCGGGGACGTCACAGAGACTACGTCCAGGTTTTAGACAGTCCACGTTAACAACTGACAACACGTTAACGCTGACAAAACGTTAACACACTGATGTCACGTTACACTGACAACACGTTAACACTGACAACACGTTAACACTGATGTCACGTTAGCACTGACAACACGTTAACACTGACGACACGTTAACACTGACGACACGTTAACACTGATGTCACGTTAACACTGACGACACGTTAACACTGACGACACGTTAGCACTGACAAACGTTAAACTGGATGGTCACGTTAACACTGGACAACACATGAACACTGATGTCACGTTAACCACCTTGACACACGTTAACACTGATGTCACGTTAACAATGACACGTTAACACTGACAACACGTAACACTGAGCCGTACACGACCACGTGAACACGACAACACGTTAACCCGACACAGGGTAACACGCTAACACGACACGACGTACGCTCACGTAACGCTATGCACGTTAACACTGACAACACGTTAACACTGACGTCACGGGAACGTTATAAAGCAACGTTACACTGACAACACGTTAACACGGACAACACGTTAACACGGACAAACACGTTAACACTGACACACGTACCTGAGCACGTTAACCGACAACACGTTACTGACAACGTTAACACTGACAAACACGTAACCGTGTCACGTAACACGGACAACACTTAAACACTGACAACACGTTAACATGGACAACACGTGTAACACTGACGTAGTTAACACTGACAAAACGTTAACACTGATGTCACGTTAACACTGACAACACATGAACACTTGTCACGTTAACACTGACAACGTGTTAACACTGACAACGGTTAACACTGACACACGTTAACATGATTCACGTTAACACTGACAACACGTTAACACTGACAACACATTAACACTGACAACACGTTAACACTGATGTCACGTTAACACTGATAACCGTTAACGCTGATGTCACGTTAACACTGACAACACAATTAACACTGACAACACGTTAACACTGATGTCACGTTAACGCGGATGTCACGTTAACACTGACAACACGTTAACACTGACAACACGTTAACAACTGATGTCACGTTAACGACACACGTAACACTGATGTCACGTTAACCTGATGTCGTTAACCTGAGTCACGTTAACGTTAAAGCAACGTTAACACTGACGTCACGTTACATTAACGCTGACAACCGTTAACACACACACGTTAACACTGATTCACGTTAACACTGACAACAGACTGTCTAAAACCTGGACGTACTAGTATCTGTGAGTCACCGGCGACTGTTCTAAAACCTGGACGTAGTCTCTGATGACGTAACTCGAGACTGTCTTAAAAACCTGGACGTAGTCTCGTGACGTCCCCGCAGACTGTCTAAAACATGATGTAGTAGTCTCCTGATGACGTCCCCGCAGAGACTGTCTAAAACCTGGACGCGGTCTCCGTGACGTCCCCACAGACTGTTAAAACCTGGACGTATGTCTTCCGTGACGCCCGCAGACTGTCTAAACCTGGACCTTGCCCTCAACGGATATGAAAAATGTATGTATTTTGATTTATTTATTATCATTTTTCTTCTAATTTTTTAAAAGTAAACCGTGCACATGTTGTTACAAACACCTTCATGTGAGTAAACGCGGTGTGGTATTAAAGTTACTCGGTTGTGTGTATATAAAGTACTCGGGTTGTGTGTTAAAAGTACTCGGTGTGTGTATTTAAATACACCGGGTGTGTTACAGTTACTCTACCCCACGTGGGCTGATGAAGCCGTTCACGGTTCTTCGGCGTACACCGACACTATTGATCTCCCGCATGAGAAGGAAGAGGCGGCAGAGTCGACCTAAATCCCGCGGCCGGTTCAGGTCTCACACACACAGCAGAGAACACAGTAGAACCCGACAGGTACACCCGACATTAAGACCAGGTCGCCAGATGTAGACCCGACATGTCTATACCAGGTAGACCCGGAGAGAGGCCCCGGGTTGAGCGTCGTTCCCCCTCGGTTGACCCATTTCATGAGTTTGTTCCTCCTACAATCGCAGCCAGCTCCAACTGTTTTAACAGTCACACGATCATTGCCGGCGCTGCTTCCCGCGAGTCACTTAGCTCCCCGGTTCAGCATGAAGAGGTGTCAACGAAGGCAACCCGCCAGACCCCGCACAGAGCGCACAACCCCAGACCGCCAGAGCCGCAGCCCCAGATGTGTTCCCTGTGACAGGAAATATACACACAACTTACAAGTGTGCACCGCAGCGCACCACAACACAACAGAGGTGTAAAGACACAACACGTCCCTCCCTCTCTGCAGGTGTGTGTGTGTGGGGGGTAGGGACGTGCACCGTGCTGCGCTCACGACGAAGACTTCCGGTTTTTAAACAAAAACCAGGACAGTGAGTCGAAGTGTTGCTAATGCTGACCACCACACACCACACACACACACACACACACACACACACAACACTCACTTCCTCACACACCCCATATCACTCACACACATACACACTCACACACGCACACACACATACTCACACTCACTCACACACACACACAACAACACACTCCACACACCAAACTCAACTCACACACACTACACCCTCACACACATACACACCTTCCCCCCCAACCACACGCACACACACTCGTCGCGCACACCACACTCACTCTCTCTCTCACACACACACACACTCACTCACACGCCGCGCGCACACACGCACGGAGCTGCAGGCCAAGGCGGCCGTGCACGTGCGCACATGCCTCACCTGTACCAAGTTTGCATGAACAGCAACAAACTTTAGGAAAAACAACTTGAGATTTTACAGACTCTCTGTATGGACAGTGAGTAAACTGATGCTACTGTAGCTGCTGTAGCCCTCATTGTAGCTCAGTTGTTTAGCTCATGTTAGCTCAGTCTGTTAGCTGCTCTGTTAGCTCATGTTAGCTCAGTTGTTAGTGCTGTTAGCTCCTGTTTAGCTAGTCTCTTTCTGTTAGCTCATGTTCGCTCAGTTGTTTTAGCCGTCTGTTAGCTCAATGTTCGCTCAGTCTGTTAGCCGTTGTTAAGCTCATGTTAGCTCAGTTGTTAGCAGGTGTTAGCCTCATGTTAGCTCGTCTGTTAGCTGCTTTTCGCTCCCATGTTTAAGCTCAGTTTGTTAGCTCGTGTTAGCCTCAGTTTGTTAGCTGCTGTTTAGTTCATGTAGCTCAGTTTGTAGCTCGTGTTAGCCAGTTTGTTAGCTGCTGTTAGCTCATGTTAGCTCAGTTTGTTAGCTCCTGTTAGCTCAGTCTGTTAGCTGCTGTTAACCTCAGTTTGTTAGCTGCTGAGCTCCTGTTAGCTCAGTGTTTAGGCTGTTAGCTTCATGTTAGCCCTCAGTTTGTTAGTGTGGTTAGCTCAGTCTGTTCGCTATGTTAACTCAGTTGTTAGCTGCTGTTAGCTCAGTTTGTTAGCTGGGCTCCCAGACTGTGACGCCACGCGGGGAGCACAGGTGTCATGACAGAACCGGCGCTGACAATACATACAATTAGTATATGGGGTCACGTTTAGCTCTGAAATCTCATTTGAAAAACTATTAAACCACATGTCCGCCTCTCATAGTTAGCACGCGTCAAGCTATTGATTGTAGCAAGCACTTTTAGCATTAGCCGGCCTAACATCATACATGCCACATATTTCACAGTGCAGCGCTGTTAGCTTTGACTTCAGACCCTTCAGCTTAGTCGTCTGTTGAGTTAGAGATACTTTATGATCCCGAAGAAATGAAGGTGTCCCGCAGATATACATGTAACACATCACACAAACCCAAACAATCAGCCACACACACAACAACAACAGAAAAAAACGACATAGCACATACACCACATTGCACAAAAACACCACATCCAGCCTATCAGCTCATTGCACCTGCCCTTCATACATACATTCACTCTCAACTGTCTTTAAGAACACCAGCAATTATACATATGTCATAACAACTAGATTGTCCTACTAATAAAAATGCCTGTCATTGTAATAAATAATAAATTCGTGCAACAACACGGTAATTGATGGGGGTGGGATGTGGTGCACAGTTTTGAGGAAGAGATAGAGACAACACACTTTTACTAGTTCTTGCCCCGTAATGATTCGTTCATTGTCCGATGAATTAATATTGCAGTCAAGCTATGTCGTCAGCGTCTATGTGTAACTCTTTTTGTTGGGCGTTGGAAAAGCTGTATGTCCGTCCTGCAGCGGGGGTTTGATGTTTGAAACAGGGCGGGCTCGGCAGAGGAGAAGAGCCATGAAGAAGCTGTGGCATCACTCATACTTAAGTTGCAGAAGGCGAAGTGGCAGAGTGCTTCAAACGAAGGACGTCTGTGGGTTTTGTTTGTTAAACCCAAGTTATGTGAGAGCACAGGAAACACTCGAGGTACATGGCTATTGAACGCAAGTACTGTGTACTCCATACCCTTTGACAGTACAGTTACTGTGTTGATGTTGATGTTTGTAATGAAGAGCTCATTTATTCAGCTACTTTATGCAAGTCATTGTAAGCAAACATTACTAACATTAGCTACACTTAGGGATTGTGCTCATTTGGTTTCTCTTCAAACGTGGTTTCCTGTCCAACATAGATCCTACATCATCTCTAGTCTAGGTCTATTATATCTATATCTATGTCTATACTCTCTGTTCTGGTTGATATATTTATATCTATATCGAGGTCTATAGATCTCTATCTAGTTATCATCTATGTCTATCTCTAGGTCGTTGTCTATAGAGGGATAGCTAGAGCGAGGGGGGCGATAGAGGCGGGCTATATGCGATGGCTAAGAGCGCGAAACGAGGGCGGGGGCGAGATAAGTGAGGGCTATAGCGCGAGAGCGAGGGCGCGATAGCGAGAGCGAGGGCTGGGGCAGAGAGGGAGGGAGAGAGCGAGGAGAGCGAGGGCTGCGTAGCGAGAGCGATGGCGGGTGGCGAGAGAGGGAGGGCGTAGAGCGAAGCGATGCGATGGCGAGGAGCGAGAGCGAGGGTCTGGGCGATAGCGAGAGAGCGAGAACGCGAGATAGCTATGGGATACTATGTCATATATCGATATCTGTCTATATATCTATGTCTGTGTTCTATTCGAATATGCCTATCGTAGCGGTCTTTCTTACAGAGATTCTATATATCTATCTCTGTCTATCTATCTATGGTCTGTGTCTATATTTTGTATCTACGTCTATATATCTAGTTCTATATCTCTATATTATATCTAGTTTCTTTCTCATATTATCTATGTCCTATATTATTTTTCACAATATTTGAATCTATTGAAAAAACCACGTTGTCTCAAAGCTGCAACATTGATAGCAAAATGCTAGTTAGCTTGTCAATTGTCACACATAACATAGCTACTAGAATAATCTATCTATCTATATATAATATATATATCTATATATATATACACACACACAGTATGTTTTAAAAGTTAAAAAATAGGAGCAGCAGTACCAGCTGAGTCAGTGCAGTCGACCAAAACACCGCAGGACGTCCGAGCTCAAGCTTAATGTGCACATAAGGCCTGTGAACCCAGAGTCAAGCAGCTAGCATCGGCTAAACTGCCTAACTTATGTTTTGACCGATGCTAACAGTTAGCACGTCTGAGTAGCACGCTCTTGAGTTAGCACATCTGAGTTAGCACGTCGAGTTAGCATTCGTCTGAGTTAGCACGTCTAGTAGCACGTTTTCTGAGTAACACCGTGTCGTCACAAAGATAAAAACATCTGATAGCAAAAACGTTAGCCAGCTCTAGTTAGCTTGCTGCAGTTAGCAGCTAGCATTAGGCTAAACAGGGGATAGTCGTCACGTTAACTCTACAAACACAGAGGTATTTTACAACGTCAGACTTTGACTTGAAGGTTTTCTGTCATTACTTTTAAGTAAGTTTCCAATGAAGTACTTTTACTTTTTCAAAGTAGTGTTGAGTTACTGTTAATTGACAAGTAAGTACCTGACTAAATATTCTTCCACCTCTGCAGAGGCAAAACAACACCCTGAAGTTTGTGTGTTGTGTGTGTGTGGTGTCGTGCTGTCTGTGTGTGTAAGTTGTTGTGTGTGTGTGGAGAGTTAGTGTGTGTGGTGTGTGTGGTTGTGTGTGTTTGTGTGTGCGTGTGTGTGTGTGTGTGTGTTGTGTGTGTGGTGCGTCGTGCAGTCATGCTGACGGGACTTCCTGTTGGAGCAGTTAAAGCAGCAGGCTGTTTTAAACTCTCTGGTTCAGTGTGTGTGTCGTGTTTACTACAAGCTTCTTCACCAACACACACACCAGGACGAGGACCAGCGGTTGGTACTGTGTCGACTCCCGGTGTTGTTGTTGTTGTTGTTGTTGTTGTGTTGTTGTCACTGAACAACAGAAGAAGAAGGACAACAGAGATGACAAACATCTACAAACACACAAACAAATAATACACTGGCTACTGATTGGCTGTCTGGCTATGTGAAGGATCCAGATTGACCGTAACACCCTGTAGTAATACGTAGTAGCATGAAGTTAACAATGAAAGTACCTGTATTTACACATGACAACATATTCCTTCCCGTGTCTGAAGTCAATTGGCGTCTACTCGCTCCACCTGACCTGTTCATTACGATTTATAATACAGCTGCATGTGTGTGTGGTGTGTTATCCATGGTGACAGCGGGCAGTCGGAGTGTCAGTCGGTCTCCGTGGGCGATGGGGTAAGAGAACACGCCAAAAGGAGCGTTTGTTTTCTGGATGAGGCGTAAACTTTCCGCCCGGGCGGTATGTAAAGGAACAAATCTAGAAGTGTGTGTGTGTGTGTGTGTGTGTGCTGTTGTGAGACATTTCAGCCTGACACTGTCAGCTTGTTTCAGTTTTTATTCAAAACTCAAAAAAGTATTCATAAATTACAGATTATTACCGAGTTAAAAATTACAGTAAACGTAATGTCTCATTTGACCTGGAATACATAATTATAATTTAGTTTAATTAAACTGTTAGGAGCGCTGGACATATGCTTTATATTTTGTTAAGCACAATATAAGTATACAGAGTACTACACGTGGTACTAATACTGCTACTGCTACGTATTTTTACTTGGTAAACCATCCTGAAAGCACACCTTTTTACTTGTTACATTAATTTTACAGAGCAGTATTTATACTTAATTAAGGTAAATAATGCGAGTACTAGCGAGACGCTAACGTAATGTGCAGGTCACCACAGCTAACGTAAACGCCATAAGAAGATAAACGACAGACAACGTGAATTGAGGACATGCAGTAATTACATTCGTACATGGTGACATATATCTATTTATATGTGTGTGGCATACTGTGTCCAGCTTTTGACGTGGTGTGAGCTCTGATGAGCTCGAGCTGGCCGCTCCGGAGGATGAACAGATTTTAGAAAAAGGACAGTGTCTAAATACGGAAACCGATCTGAACAAAAAGAGGGACAGATTTCCATCTGACACCGAAAAACACAAACGACCCGGCCCGAGGACGGGAGTCTCGTTAACTGGGAGAAGAGACGGAGTTCAGCATAATCAAAGATACCCACAGCAAAGACTGCTAAACACCAACGAAGTTGCTTATTTTTGTTTGCCGGGACAAATGGATACGTGTACGTGAAGCCTTTTTGTTATTTTTACTGTTAACCTCAATATAAATGAAGCCTTACTGTACTTCATTTTAATCTTGTATTTTAGAGTATTTTTTGGAAGATATTGTACCATAACTATAGCGGGAGGATTAGATTCAATCAGCACTCCAGTATGCTAACGGGACTCAAAGCTAAACCGAAATTGAGGATGGTCGACCCTGCATGATATATCCAACCATAATATATTTTAAAAATTAATTATTGTTATTTAACATAATTAATTTTAACGGTGGTTTATGATCCCCTAGAAAACGCACTCGTCTCACAGTATGAGTGTATTATTAATGCAGCCTCAACCAGTAGAACACGAAGCTAACGCAACATAAACCGAGCCTTCACACCTTATTAGCATTGTTAGTCACACTAGATAAATGCCTACTGTATTAGTTTGCTTTAGATTTTCTTTTAATGTTTTGTTTTTTACCAGTGAAGATAGCGTGGCCATTAAATTACCAGACTAGATCCACGTCGCCGAACGGGACGCAGAGCTAACGTAATTTACATTCCTGTGGCTGCCCACTGCGTCAGGTTCTAATAAAAAATTAATTCGTCAAAACAAAACTTGACTTATCTGGTTCAATGGCAGGTAAAATTAAGTAAAAGAGAAGCAATTCTAATTAATACGCATCTGATAAACATGCAAATTATTTAAAAACGGTAATTTCTTTGATGATTGATGTGGTGGATGTGTGGCTCTTTTTGTGATGGACTGCTTGAGCTGCTGACTCGTGACTCGTGACGCCACGTCTTCACATTTCCTGTATGTAAAACAGGCAAGAGAGCTAATATCCGGGACCCGGGCCACAGGTCAGCCAAAACATGCTGACAGTCAAACCGAACTATTGTGCCAGAGTAACAACCAAACAGTGACGGAAAAGCTAACACGCACAGTGTTAGCTAACGTGCACAAAGCTAACGTAACATTAGCATGGCTCACATACCATAGCGAACAGAACAGAGGCGGTTGGGGGACGCTGAGTTAACAAACTGTCCCGCGGCCGTGAACATGGATTCACGGGTTTTGATTTGGGCGCCAGGCAGGACTGTCGTTTTTATTTTGCAGTCACGTCGACGCTCATCGCGAGATTCGCTCCAAACCAAAACACTACTGTAGCCCGACAGCTTAGATTTCAGATTGAAGAGAACGGAGCGAATTTCACGCTTTGTTGTTTACGCCCACATTTTCCGCCAGACTTTCCTCCCATATAAGGTGTGTGTGTGTGTGTGTGTGTGTGTGTGTGTGTGGCTGCCCGCGATGGCCCTTGGGTGTATTTCCACTCTCGGCAGACACCTGGAACCTTATATAGACCTGCAGCAGCAGAGCGCACTGAGCGTTCCGTATGCAGCCGCTCAGGTGCTTTTTACGCTTTAATTAGATGATTGGACCCATCAGGACCGTAATTAAGATAATTAGGGTAAAAACATAATATAATATTACTTATATTATTAATATTACCTTATACGTTGTGTCCCTGCCGCCTGACAAA
>NW_020852030.1:1096426-1109681 GCF_000972845.2 Larimichthys crocea | reverse complement strand
TTCGGTGGACATCACGATGAGAGGACTACGTCAGGTTTTAGACAGTCTGCAGGAGACGTCACTGAGACTAGTCCAGGTTTTAGACAGTACTGCGGGGACGTCAGCAAGACTACTGCCAGGTTTTAGACAGTCCTGGGGGACGTCACAGAGACTACGTCCAGTTTTTAGACAGTCTGCGGGGACGTCAACGGAGACCGCGTCCAGGTTTTAGACAGTCTGCGGGGACGTCACGAGACTACATCCAGATTTTAGACAGTCTGCGGGGACGTCTCAGGAGACTACGTCCAGGTTTTAGACAGTCTGCAGGGACGTCACAGAGACTACGTCCAGGTTTTAGACAGTCTGGGGTGGGGACGTCACAGAGACACGTCCTAGTTTTAGACAGTCTGCGCGGACTCACGGAGACACTGTCAGGTTTTAGAGACAGTCTGCGGGACGTCACACGGAGACTACGTCCAGGTTTTAGACAGTCTGCGGGACGTCTCAGAGACTACGTCAGTGTTTTAGAGACAGTCTGCGGGGACGTCTCAGAGACTACGTCCAGATTTTAGACAGTCTGCTGGGGACGTCAAGAGACTACGTCCAGGTTTTAGACAGTCTGCGGGGACGTCTCAGAGACTACGTCCAGGTTTTTTTTAGACAGTCTGCTGGGAACGTCTCAAGGACTAGACGTACCAGGTGTTTTAGACAGTTGTAGGAGTATCAGAGAACTAGTCCAGGTTTAACAGGCTCTCTGCGGATGACACCTTGATCAATATTGACCGAGACACAAGCGAAACAAACTGAAGGAACCTGTTAATGTTTCCACAGTGTGAGAATCACAAACTGAAGCGTGATCCGACTTTTTGCCGTGAAGTCTCGCGCGTGTGGTCGTCACGTTTTACATCCTCTTATTCCTTAAGTACTTTTCAGAACCAAGGACGAAACGTTCAGGGCTGTCCTGCAGTGAGCGCCACGTAACGGTTAACAGCTGACAACCACGTTAACAGCTGACAACAAGCTAAAACCGCTGGACAAGCACGTTAAAACACTGACAACACTGTTAACACTGACAACACATAACACTGCAACACGTTAACACTGACAGACACATTAACGGGACTCTGACAAACACGTTAACACTGACGTCACGTTAACCTCGACAACACTTAACACTGACAACAAGTTAACACGGACAACACGTTAACGCTGACAACACGTTAACCTGATGTCACGTTAAACACTGACACACGTAACTCTGACACACGTGAACACTGACAACACGTTAACACTGGACTCAGTTAACGCCTGACAACGGAAGTTAACACTGAGGTCACGTTAACACTACACAACGTTAAGACCATGGATGTCACGTTACACTGACACACGTTTAACACTGACAACACTTAACCACTGACAAACGTTTAACGGGCTGACAACAGGGGATCGTTAAACACTGACAAAACACGTAACGCTGACGAACACGTGAACACTGACAAAACACGTTAACACTGATGTCAACGTTAAACACTTTGACAACACGTTAACCTGACAACACGTTAACACGGATGTCACTGTAACGCTGACAAGACAACGTTAACACGACAACACGTTTAACGCTGATGTCACGTTAAACACTTGACAACACTTAACGCTGAATGTCACTTAACACTGACAACACATTAACATGACAACAACGTAACACTGCACACATTGACACTGACAACACTTAACACTAAACACTGATTCACGTTAACACGGACAACACGTTAAACAACTGATGTCACGTTAACATGACAACACGTGTAAGCACGGCAACACGTGAACACTGATGTCACGTTAACGCTGACAACACGGTTACACTGACAACAACGTTAACTAACAGGCCTGAATGTCACTTTAAAACACTGACAACACGTTAGCATGGATGTCAATTAACACTGAACAACACGTTAACGACTGACAACACGTTAACGACTGACCACACATTAAACACTGACAACACGTTAACACTGATGTCGCGTTAACACTGACAACAGACGTTAACGCTGTACAACACGTTAACACACTGTTCACGTTAACCTGCCAACAGTTTACAACTGACAACACGTTACGCTGACGTCACGTTAACACTGACCACACGTTAACACGTTGACAACGACTGTTAACACTAAGTCACGGGTTAACACTGATTACGTTAACCACTGACAACACGTTAACTGACCACACGTTAGCACTGACACACTTTTAACACTGATGTCCCGTGAACATGACAACACATTATAACAAATGTGGTCACGTTAACACTTGCTAACAACACGTTGAACACTGATGTCACTTTAACACTGACACAGTGTTAGACACTGACAACAACGTTAACATGATGTCACGTTAACACTGACGCAACCGTTAACAACAACACGTTACACGACGTAACACGTGACACACTACTGATGTCACGTTAAAACTGATAACACGTTACGCGACGTCACGTTAACGCTGATGTCCCACGTTAACACTGACAAACACGTAACACTGACGTCACGTTAACGTTTAAAAGCAACGCGTTAACCACTGGATGACAACACGTTAACACGGACAACGTTAACACCGAAAGCGACAACACGTTAACACTGACCACACTTAACGCCCTGATGTCACGTTAACATGACAACACTTAACACTGACAACACATTAACACTGACAACACGTTAACCGCTGATGTCACGTTAACACTGACACACGTAACACTGACAAACACGTTAACACTGACAACACGTTAACACTGTGTCACGTAACACGGACAAAACGTTAACACGATGTTCACGTTAACACTGACAACACATTAACACTGATGTCACGTTAACACTGACAACGGTTAACAACACTGAACGTGTTAACACTGACAACACGTTAAACACTGATGTCACGTTAACACGGACAACACGTTACACTGACAACACATTAACACTGACAACATGTTAACACGAGTGTCACGTTAACACTGATAACACGTCACGTTAACACAGAAATGCCAGCATGGCGTTTTGAAGAGTCGACGTGATGACTTGTAGAAAATGTTGTAACAGGCGTTGACACTGATGTTAGCTGTCGGTCAGTGAACTTCAGATGACTTTTTAGGTTGTTGCACAGTTCTTGTTTCCTTCCTCCTTCGTTCTCTCGTCTTATTTTTAAGGCGTGTTGATTCAAAATGAAACGTCACAGTTTAAACTCACTGAAAAACTTTCTGCAGTTTCACTTTGTTTGTTTTCAGTGAAGCAGTAAAAAAAACAGGTCGCAGAGAAAAGTGCTGAGTTTCTCAGATGTTCTCCGGAGAGTTGAAGAATTTCTTCGGTGGTCCCGTCAAGAATAACTTTTAACACACACACACACACACACACACACACACAGAGTGGCAGCTATGACAGGAAAAGGAAGTGGTACCGATCGTGTCCAAGAGAGATTTGCACTGTGCCAGTTGGTGGGTGTGTTTCCTGTCTGTGGTCTGCTTGTTTGACTCAGTGTTGACCTTTACAGCCGCTCGTGGCCTTCAGCTTCACTTTCACTGATTTCACAATAAAAGACAATGGCTCACTATTTTTAGCCATGCTAGCGTCACACGTTAACAGTTGTAAGGAAGGAGACTTACGAGGGCGAGGAGCGCTAATGAACGTGTGCTTAACCCTCGAGCCAACGCTCGCGGCGTGAACCAGTCACTGTAGTTTAGTGTCCGGTTCTTATGAAACATGTTTACACAGCATGTTAATGTTGACACCAAATGTTTGCTCATGTTTCCAGCTTAGCATAATAGTGTGCTAACAAGCCAACATTGATGTGTGTGTCTGTCAGGGATGTAACGATGCACTCAGCTCACGACTCGACTCAGTTCACGACTCGATTCAACTCACGACTCGATTCAGCTCACGACTCGATTCAGCTCACGACTCGACTCAGTTCACGACTCGATTCAGTTCACGACTCGATTCAGTTCACGACTCGACTCAGTTCACGACTCGACTCAGTTCACGACTCGATTCAGTTCACGACTCGATTCAGCTCACGACTCGATTCAGTTCACGATTTATTTTTTAAATCAAAATGAGCTACAGTTAAAGTCTGACCAAATCAAATTATCTTTTTATTTGTAGGGAAACAGTTTGTGTTCTCGTATAACAATAATAACGGTGTGTTCTGCTTCCCGTTGACACTTTGACACCGTCAGATACAGGTGAGCGTCCGACAGGAGAAGAAAAAGTTTCTAAACTCTCTGTGAAGCCAAAAATCTTTCTTTACAGAAACTCTCAAACAGTTTGTGTTCTCTTATAAGAAAGTGCAGCTTACATCTTAAACAACAAAACACAGATATCTGCTTTCTTTAGAAACAGTCTCACAGTTAAACTGCTGTTAACTGCTGTGATGTGCAGTTTTCCTCTCGAGGGGGCGAAACGTTACTGTGCTTCTCACTGTGGCTGATCTGCTGCTGTATGTTGCTGCTGCGTGTTGCTGCTGCATGTTGCTCGTGTTGCTGCTGCATGTTGCTCGTGTTGCCGCTATATGTCTCTTGAAATGTTTCCATGCTGTTCTGGTTTAGTCCGTTTCTCACAGTTGTATTTGTGAACATATTGAATCCAAAATGCTCCACACAGCTGATTTCAAGCTGCTCGCTGCGTCCTCTGTTTCTTCCCTCGCTCTGTCTCCGTACCTACGTAGTGACGTGAGTCGCGTGAACAAATGAATCACCAAGCAGTGACTTTTTTAAGATAACGTAAGAAAAAGAACATATCCTACTTCTCTCGCATTTGAAGAATCGTGATTCATTTTTTCTGTCAGCCAGTGAATCATCACATCTGTACCGATTTTTAATCATGTCACGATGCATCGTTAGTAGCTCTTTAATGTCATATCATGATGGTTCATAATCTTTGCACAGCGAATGACTCCTGTTAGCCTGAGCTGTACTTTGTGGTTAGCCGGCGTGCTAACAAACCAAGCTAAGACAGTGATAAACATTGAACCTGTTAAATATTAGCATGTCAACATTGTCCGAACAGTGAAATGTAAATAAAACCTGCACGTCCTCGAAGGATCCGACCGGGCTCGTCCTCCACCCGCTAATCAAACAGAACGAAGACCAACCCAGCTGAACGACACGCGATAAGACAGACGCTGAGCGTTCGTCTGTTTGAGAGAACAGAACGTTTTATCATCAGCACGCTGGTTACTGTCACTGTGTACTGCTGTTTAATACACACACCGAGTACTGCACATGAACGTGTTTGTACAACATGTGACAGGTTTGACTTTTAAAAACTTAGAAAATATAATAAATCAATAAAAATACTAGCAGGACTTTGAGTTTCAGATGTTTGTGAGCTACGTCCAGGTTTTAGACAGTCTGCGGGGACGTCACGGAGACTACGTCCACCCGCTAATCAAACAAAACGAAGACCAACCCATCTGAACGACGTGCGATAAGACAGACGCTGAGCGTTTTATTGTCGTGTTGCTGGGCTGCTGTTCCTGTCCACACACTTTTGGCCATGAGCGTTTGATTTGTGACTCTCAGTGAGTGCTGATGTCAGACTGATAGACTCATTTGAATAGGGAGTACCTGCGTGAGCGACGTGATTGGACGAGCACGCTGGTTTCCCTGCAGTCAAATCAGCTGCGTCCAAAACAAACAGGACTGTTTGCTTTGATGAAAACATCCGGACAGACTCATCCTGATCTGTTTCCCAGCAGACTCAGTACACACTGCCCGCTCACCCAGCTCCTGTTCTGGCACGACACTGCTCGTATTCAGATGCAGGAGCTCTGTGAACGAACTCAGCTTGCTAAATCCAATGCAACATTTTTCACGGAGTAAATGTATTTATGTTGACTGCACTTCAAGTTATCTCTGCTGACAGTCGACCTCGCGGTGACTTAAGGAGCTCTTGTCTCGTGAAGAAGCTCTAAAGTCGAGTCTGTTCATGTTATCAAAGATCTTCACGCAGACAAGAAAGTTAAAAACTCGTCAAGGACTCGACTTCACATTTAAAAACGAGACACGTGAAGGTCAAAGCTTACGGCTTAATAAAGGAAACAAAGAAAACGTGAGAGAAGTCAGAATATTTCATGTTTTATTCAGGTTGTTGTGTGTTCCTATTATTTGATCTGATGATGATGATGATGATGATGATCGGCAAACACACAAACAGAGTTCTGAGTATAAAGACTGTTCAGTCAGTTGTTGTGTCTGTCGTCAGATGAAACGTGGAGGATCTCCGGCTCGGTCTGTAAAACAGCTGCTGAGCTCGTTCAGATACACAAATCCATATTCAAATCAGCTCTACCTGCCGGAGGGAGCGAGGGAGGACGGCGACGACAAAGTGTGAAGAGAAACAAACCGACAACAAGAGTTCAGACACGTGACAACAAACATCCTGACATCTTATTTCATAAACATCACGTATGTTTGAGTGATGCCATGAAACACACGAAGTTCATCAGCTTCAAATTCAGAAAGTTAGAAAACTGAAAATCTGAAACACGACAGAGCCTGTGTTTGTGTGTGTGTGTGTGTGTGTGTGTGTGTGTGTGTGTCCTGTGAATAGAGCAATCAGCACACACCTGGACACACCTGGCACACAGACAAAAGAACTGATTTGTTTGTGGTTTTAGCGATGGCGGACCCTGCAGGCGGTCGGGACGAAAGAAAGAATGAGTGGAATTTAAGAAGATGGAAAGAAAAGAAAAGAAAAGAAAAGAGGGAAAGTTTCAACATTTTAGGAAAAGAAAGACGTGAAGAGAGAGAGAGGACAAAACAGGAAAAATGAAGACAAGAAGGAAATATGAGGAAAGAAAGAGAACATGAAAAAAAAGTCAAGAAAGATGAAAATGGAAGATTTTAAAAACCTGGACGTAGTCTCCGTGACGTCCCTGCAGACTGTCTAAAACCTGGACGTGGTCTCCGTGACGTCCCCGCAGACTGTCTAAAACCTGGACGTAGTCTCCGTGACGTCCCCGCAGACTGTCTAAAACCTGGACGTAGTCTCCGTGACGTCCCTGCAGACTGTCTAAAACCTGGACGTAGTCTCTGTGACGTCCCCGCAGACTGTCTAAAACCTGGACGTAGTCTCCGTGGCGTCCCCGCAGACTGTCCAAAACCTGGACGTAGTCATTATAAATACAGGTGTTTTACACCTTGAAGCTGCTCGGAGCCTCGGGCTGAGGACGTAGAGCTGTATGTAGCAGATCAGGTCACGACTCGACCTGTGTCATCAAAAAGACTTTTTCTAGCTCAGAAAGTTTGCAGGTTTGCAGAGAGGATGCTGCAGAGCTGAGATACTAAATGTGTTTTTATGTGTGTGTGTGGTTTGAAGCAGCTGGACAGACAGACATTAAACCACAGAGACCTGAGGAGCTCTGCAGGCCTTCAGACAGATGTTCACATCTGCTGAGTCGTGCTGATGATTTTTATGTCAGAAAGTCATCGGCCGGCCAGCGTGGTGTTGGTGTTCTGTTTGTTTTCTGGGTTCAGTTATCTGAAGTGTTATTTGAACAGAGCTCATAAATGCTGCATGTTTGCCTGATGGTCATTAAATATATTGAGCTCGGACTTTCCAACACTTGCAGAGCCCTGATTTGTTTACAGGCTGTGGTTTGGTTTCTGGTTTCTGGTTGACCTGAGTGACCTCGACTCAGATATGACGAGTGATTTTCATCCGTCAGTGCGATGCAGACTTTTCCTTTGACAGTGAAGACGTGTGACGTGACTTTTTAAGGGAGTTCATACAGAACAAAGTCGTATTTTATATCAGAGACTGTTCATTATAAAACACTGTGATATTTAAAGGAATATTTTACTGCCAGTGTAAAATCTGCAGCAGGAGGCTCGGTCCATCAGAACCAGAACCTCACACCACAAACACAGTGTTCTCCAGTGTGTAGATCCATTAAATAAAACAAGACTTTTATTGTGAAATTTTAAGATGAAACGTTGTCTACTTCACAGTAAAAGTCGACTTTTACTTTCCCGCTTCTGGTTCAGAACAAAGAAAAAAAACAGACGGAGGATCATCGGAGTCTGAGACACACACACACACTCACACACACTCACACACACACACACACACTCACACACACGCGTTAAAATCTCTCTTTTCATGCAGCGAGCAGACAGTCTGCAGTCAGCAGGATTACCTGTCCATTCAAACACTTTAACTACATTCAGCAGGAGGCCAGGTGTGTGTGTGTGTGTGTGTGTGTGTGTGTGTCACTCTGTTGCCTAAACACTGATGGTAACAGAGATTTACTCTAATGACACGCACACACACACACACACACACACACACACTCTCTCTCTCTTCTCCGGTGGTCGATTGTCTCTTGTTCCTTGAGGTGGCCTCAGGCTGTCGGTCACAGGTTTTGGTTCTGAGCCTTCAGGAGCTGCAGCATCTAATCTTTATATAAACGTCTCTGAGATCTGGATCTGTGCTCGGCTCGGCTCGTTCAGTACAGGTGCTGACTTTACCTGAGTTCATTCAGTGACACACTTCCTCCGACGTGCTTTCTTCTCCTGTTGTTTCTGTTTCTCTCCCTGTTCTTCGAACGCCGCGGGCCTCCTGAAATCACCTGATCAGGTCACCTGTATGTTTCTGATCACTGGGTTAGTGTACCTGTAGAAATGTCTTCACCTGGCTGTGTGTCAGCTGACAGGAGAAGCGCTCTGATTGGCTCACAGTGTTTCATCAGGGCGGCGCTGAAGCGTGTAGCTTCCTGTTTTGATCATAATTGTAAATCACGATTCACAAAGTCGAGTTCAGTAATTCATAGATAGATGGACTGTAATAGATTACAATGTGTTTATAAAGTAAGATAAGATAAGATAAGATAATACTTTATTTATCCCACAACGGGGAAATTCACTTGTTAACAGCAGCGAAAAATAGAATCAAGGAGGGAAAACACAAGTGTACATATTTACAAAAAGTATTAAAGTAGAATGTGCAGATTTACAAAACAAGTACTAAGAACATAAACCAAAAAAAACAAAAACAAAACAAACAAGAACAAAAAATAGCAGTGGGACATGAACAGGAGACTACAACATGATCAGGTGCAGGTGTTGTGTTGGATGAAGGACCTGCTGCTCAGAGACCCACAGTGTCATGTAGGAGGTGAGAGGGTGTTGTCCATGATGGATGTCAGCTTAGCTAACGTCCTCCTCTCCTCCTCCTCTGTGGAGTCCAGAGGACAGTCCAGGACAGAGCTGGCTCTCCTGATCAGTCTGTTGAGTCTGCTCCTGTCCAGCAGACCACAGCATGAAGGATGAGGCCACCACAGAGTCAGAGAAGGTCCTGAGGAGAGCCCTGCATACTCTGAAGGACCTCAGCCTCCTCAGCAGGTGGAGAAGTCTCTGGCCCTTCTTGTAGAGAGCCTGGGTGTTGTCAGTCCAGTCCAGTTTGTTGTTGAGGTGAACACCAGGAATCTGTAGCTCTGCACCACCTCTGTGTCCGATCCCTGGATGTTCACCGCTGTGAAGTGTGATGCTTTCCTCTGGAAGTTTACGATCATCTCCTTCGTCTTGTCCAGACTTCTGGATGGCTGTCATGTCACTGTGCAAACAATACATATAAATATATAATCCACTGATTTAACCTTTAATCATCGTATGTTATTATGTTATTTTGTCAGTTTTAAGCTGCACATCATGTTTAAAATGTTTAAAAGTGCCCTCATGAATTATTCTGTCCATTAACGATCATGTGTGATTGAAGTTTTAACGTTAAAGTTTTAACGTTAAAGTCTTTGAACGATGTAAATTTCACCTTCGTGTCTGCAGGTTGGTAGATGACCGCTGTGTGGTCGAACCCGCTGCTGGAGATTTGGAAAATCCTCCAAAGAAGTTCAGAGGTACGACCAAGACCAAGTGTGTGTGTGTGTCTGTATGTGTGTGTGTGTGAGTGTGTGTGTGTGTGTGTGTCTCTGTGTGTGTGTGTGTGTGTGTGTGTGTGTGTGTGTGTGTGTCTGTATGTGTGTGTGTGTGTGTGTGTGCTCATTTTAACAGCTTAATTATTAACAGATGCAACAACATGTAGTAACAGGTGAAATCCACTGCAGGTCGTCATTATCTTCAAAATGGGTTAATATACGTGACACTACGTCAACATGCTACAGTTTCAGTCGACATTAGATTCATTATTATTAACTCTGTGACATTAGAGCTGTTTTTGTGGTGGAGCCTGTTCTGAGCTGCAGGTCTGGATGATGTTTGAAATATGAGCAGCTGGATTTATTAACACAACTTAAAGCCTTTTTTTATCTCTAGTGTTTGACAGTGGAACATTTTACATTGTGACACATCTTATACATATTACATGTAGCGTCAGATGCACGACAAAACCAGAATAAAATAAAATACAGACACCATTTAAATGATGTTAGTGAAGTAAAGTATTGCAGTAAAGCATACATGCAGCAGATGGATACATACAACATGTTGGATATTCTCAGACCGGTGTCTCAAGTCTCAGCCTTTCTGTGAATATATCAGAAAGTTATCGATGACGTCTTTTAATGAGACTTCTGCTGAAGCGAGCTTTGACCTGATTCCATGACGGATTCGGTCCAAACCTTCCTGATACGTCCAGGATCATGAGAAAGTTTTGGAAAGTTTTGGAAAGTTTGGGAAAGTTTTGGAGTTTTGCTTCTTCAGGTTCAGTTTGGACGTTGTTCCTCTGAGCTCAGCACCTGGACGTACCTGCAGGATTTATGACATCATAGCTGCTTTGGAGCCAATCATTGTCCAGGATGTTAAAACTAACTGTGTCAGATATTTAGATCTAAAAAGTCTAGATTTAATTTTTTGTCTTTGATATCAAACTGGACCGGTTTCTGTCCTGAGGAATCCTGGGTCAGGTCTTTGTTATCAGAACCAAATGGACCCATGAAAATCCTCCAGTGTGCTGCTGCATGAAATATAAATGATGTGTGTGTTTGATGGGAGTCCAGCTCGTGTCAGCAGAGGCTGCTGTACATGTATATATATTTATATATTTATATATTTATACACATGTACACACAGGGCAGCATGTTCACCATCTGCTCGGAGACGTTTGTTGGACTCCGAGCTGGTGAACCAGTTTACAAGTAGACCACCGAGTGAGTGACAGCTCGAACTTTAGATCAGTGACAGGCTGCAAGTCAGTGTGTGTGTGTGTGTGTGCATGTGTGTGCATGCGTGTGTGTGTGTGTGTGTGTGTGTGTGTGTGTGTGTGTGTGTGTGTGTGTGTGCGTGCGTGTGTGTGTGTGTGTGTGTCCGCCTTATTTCCTTAAGTCAAGTTGACTTTAAACATGAAAATCCTTTTTGGTTCTTTGATGAGATACACAGGGAAATGATGTTTGCTTTACACACACACACACACTCACACACACTCTCACACACACGCACACACACACACACACTGTTAATGTACAGGATCTGCTGGAGGAGAGTCAATATTTACCTCTCTCTCTCTCTGTCTCTCTCTCTCTCTCTGTCTCATCGTTTCACTTCAGGTTCAGTTCTTCATTATTTGTTTCTCTGTCTGATCCAGTTACATTATTTAAATGAATGAATGAATTTATATTTTATATTGTTTCATTAAAACGCGTCTGAATGAACAGCTCGTCCAGCACGTCAAAAGTTCCAGTAGGAACTTCCAGGAAGGTCAGACAGACCATATTTGGTCATGTAATTGAACACAGGCAGTCACAGATTGGCTTAATGTCGGACGCTTCACCAGTCCCGAAACCAAAACAACCAATTAGCTTCACGTGCTGGTCCCCTGACCAATCAGCACTCTGGAACTGATCGCTCAAACGGACCCCAGTACAGTGACCTCGTCAGACCCGTCAGTGTGTAGAATGAGATGAAACTTTAATTGGTTAATCATGTTTTTACTCATCATGTCTTCACTCAGACTGCCTGTTCAAGGTGTGTCCGATGAGCCGGTACTCGGCTCAGAAACAGTTCTGGAAAGCCAAACAAGCCAAACATGAGAAAGACAAGATCGCTGACGTGGTTCTGCTGCAGAAACTGCAGGTAACACACACACACACACACACACACACACACACACACACACACACACACACACACACACACACACACACACACTGTGTTTGGAAAACAGTCATAAGAAATATCACACACCAGGGAGTTCAGTTATTCTGAATATCAGCACGCTGTGATCGCAGCGTGCTGATATTCAGAATAACTGAGTCCAACATGTTTCAGATCATCAGAAGGTCGGCACGCTCTCTGGGTAGTTACTACGGTAACGGCTGAAATCCCAAACATTAAAATAACGCTGGTCTAACATTAAAATAACGCTGGTCTAACATTAAAATAACGCTGATAATATGTTTATTTTGGAGCGTTCTGTTCGGTATGGTAAGGTTGTCTGAATGTTAGTTATGGGTTTGATGATGGTTGTGCGTTGATCAGCTGATCGTACAGCGTGTGTGTCTCGCAGCACGCGTCCAACCTGGAGCAGAAACAGAACGAGACGGAAAACAAGAAGGTCCACGGAGACATCGTCAAATATGGAACGGTCATCCAGGTGAGTACCTAATGCGTCACCTGTGAGGGGTCCAAACGGTCCAGAGCCGGTCCAGAGGACGGCCACAAGACACGAGACAACACACGAGATGTGAGACGACCACAAAGAGACAGAACGTGCAGCTGCTGTTAGCTGATGTTGGCTGTAGTCTGTTAGCCGGGCTCGCTGAGACGCTTGAATGTTTATTTGTTAAATCTTGGACAGAGCTTCATAAACCTCAGAGTGTCTGACTGTGTGTGACTGTACATGACCGAGCACTGTCTCACCTGTCTGTTTAACAAGCTGCCAAGACAACCAGGTGATTCACACACCACTCCCCGTCCCCTTGTCACCATGGCAACACACGTTCTTCTGACTTTTTCCACGTGTGATCATTTACTGTATCTGCCTGACACACACACACACACACACACACACACCCTGGCTGACTGCTCTGATGAACTGCTATCTGTTAGAGTCAATATTGACCTTGCTACACGCACACACACACACACACGCACACACACACACACACACACACACACACACAGGTATAGGTGTGGTCGCTGTGAAACTGTCAGATTGTGAAGACAAAGATTCCTGTAGGAGAAAGGTGTGTGTTCAAGGTGTGGAGAGTGTTAACATGCATCCATTAAACGGCTGAGCTGAACCTCACATGTTTCAACACACACACACAAAGCCTGCATTAT
>NW_020852030.1:1046738-1096356 GCF_000972845.2 Larimichthys crocea | reverse complement strand
GTTTTTTTTTAACAAAACTTGTTTCAAATGTATTTAAATATGTTTAAAACACACGATGTTAAACATACACAAAGTTGTGTGTTTAAAAAAATATTTGAGCCCATTCACAAATAAAGATATTTAAAATGTTTTTACAAATATGTTAAAAAAGCTGGGAATGACACGATGATCCATAGTAAGTTGGGTTCTGTTTATTTCGATGAAATGTTTGTCTTGTCAGGCGCCATGCAACTGAGAATGCAAGCTATGAATCGAGGTGGGATTTGCATTTGCCATGTTAGCAGGTCACCCTTAAAATTGAACTAGAAGCAGGAGAACTGCTATTAGAAGAAATACAAAAAAATTGTTTGGGAGCGCACCCAGATAAGTATATAATATATATCGATAAATGACGTTACGTAAAGAAGACTTTCTCCCTTCTTTCTTCTTCTCCATAAAATATGATCCAGTTTCACCAGAATCAGTGAAATAGTTGGTGCTGTGTGTCTTAGTGCCGTAAAGCGTTACGTACTTCTCAAAGTTACACACTGTGAGGACAGACGTAGTTTTCGTTGTATTTGTGTGTATCTGACGTCTCCTCTGCGTCCAGCTGCTCCACATGAAGAGTAATAAGTACCTGACGGTGAACAAACGTCTGCCGGCTCTGCTGGAGAAGAACGCCATGCGGGTCACTCTGGACGGGACGGGGAACGAAGGCTCGTGGCTCTTCATCCAGCCGTTCTGGAAGCTCCGCGCCAACGGAGACAATGTAAACACACATACTACACACAGTGGTAGATGTACTAGTAGTCTTAGTAGTAGTAGTAGTAGTAGTAGTAGTAGTAGTAGTAGTAGTAGTCTTAGTAGTAGTAGTAGTCTTAGTAGTAGTAGTAGTAGTAGTCTTAGTCTTAGTAGTAGTCTTAGTAGTAGTAGTAGTAGTAGTAGTAGTAGTAGTGAGTGTCTGCTGTGTGTTGCAGGTGGTTGTGGGAGATAAAGTGATCATGAACCCGGTGAACGCCGGTCAGCCGCTTCACGCTTCAAACTACGAGCTGACCGACCATCCAGGCTGCAAAGAGGTGAGACACCAAGACCCAGACCCGGTTCTGAGTTCAGTTCTGGTCCTGCTGAGGGTCAGTCTCTGTATCAGGAGCTCCCAGTGAACTGCTCTTCCTCCCCCTGCAGGTGAACTCTGTGAACTGCAACACGAGCTGGAAGATCAACCTGTTCATGATGTTCAGTGACCACCGAGAGGAAGTCCTCAAAGGAGTGAGTACTGCACAGTACTGCAGTGTTTATACACAGAGGAAGTATTCAATATAATAACACTGTTACAAAGTTCTTTACAGTAAAACAAACAGCGATGACTGTAAGTTTAGAGAAATGAACAAACGTGACATAAACATAAAGAGGTCAGCTGACGGTGTGTGCACACTGCGACACACACGCAGGGTTACAGGTATTAACTTATCAACTCAGCATCAGTTTAATCTCCAGACCAGCAGCTGTGAGTGATGTCATGATGCTGAATTTAAATGACACCGAGGTTTCTGCTCGGTGATGGAGAGAGACAGAGAGTGTCAGTTTCTAATTCAGACGCTCATGGAGGGGATGAAGTTCATGAAATGTAATGAATAATCAAAATATCAAAGATAAAATACTGTAGATCAGCTGATAGCAACAGTATTAGTAGTATTAGTAGTAGTTGTAGTAGTAGCAGTAGTATTAGAATTAGAGATACTTGTGTTAAGGCTGACAGCTATCCTGCTCACGCCAACCACTTCTTAAGAAAATGCAGTTACAGGCAAAGACGATCACAAACACATCGTCATTCTACAATGGATGGTTTAGGGTCAGGTGGTGGTTTCAGTTTTATCTGAGGAGGGTGGAGGAGGAGAAGATATGAACTCTGTGGATGTTGTCCTTGAACGCCTCGTGGACTTCCTGTCTCCGTCAGGGCGACGTGGTGCGTTTGTTTCACGCCGAGCAGGAAAAGTTTCTGACCTGCGACGAGTACAAGAGCAAACTGCACGTCTTCCTCCGGACGACGCTGAGGCAGTCGGCGACCTCTGCAACCAGCTCCAACGCCCTGTGGGAGGTCGAGGTATGCACACACACACACACACACACACACACACACACACACACACTGCTGTACTAACCTCTCGCTGCGTGCTGATTGGACCGTCAGGTTGTCCATCATGACCCGTGTCGCGGGGGGGCGGGACACTGGAACAGTCTCTACCGCTTCAAACACCTGGCCACCGGCAACTACCTGGCTGCTGAGGTAACCATGGCAACACTGTGTGGAAGGACTGATCATGTGATTTAAACCAAAACGTGCCGACTCATCTTTGGACTGTTGTCGTTGTTGTAGGAGAATCCCGGATACAAAGGAGACAATTCGGAGCAGTCGTCCTCGGTGAGTCACGTCATCATCACGTCATCATCACGTCATCATCACGTCATCATCACGTCATCATCACGATGATAACGTGACGGTTTACCAGCCTGACCTCTGACCTCTGACCTCTTGTAGATGGACGGCAGTCACATTAAAAAGCGTTCCCACGGCGAGAGGATCAAGTACAAGCTGGTTGCAGTGGCTCATGGGAACGACATCGCATCGCTGTTCGAGCTCGACCCGACCACGCTGCAGAAGACCGACTCATTCGTACCGCGGTACGAACAGTTACTCTCACTTCCTGTAGATGTTTCACATTAAAAGCATGTCCGGGCTTATGTGCTGAGCGGAGTCTTTTATTGTGAAGGAAGTCAGTATTTTTTCAGGTTGTGTTTGAGTGTCACACAAATATCAGAAAACAGAAATCGACACGTTTGTCTTGCAGAAACTCGTACGTCCGGCTGAGACATCTGTGCACCAACACCTGGATCCAGAGCACCAACGTCCCCATCGACATCGACGAGGAGAGGCCGATCAGACTGATGGTGAGTCCGACTCGTGTCTGATATGTTTACTGTACGTGTAAAGAAGTCTGTCGGTGTATAATAACGTGACTCCTCCTGCAGTTGGGAACGTGTCCCACTAAAGAGGATAAGGAGGCGTTCGCCATCGTCTCGGTTCCTGTGATGGAGATCAGAGATCTGGACTTTGCCAACGATGCCAGCGCCATGCTGAGCACTGTGGTGGACCAGTTCAATCAAGGCTTCATCAGCCAGAACGACCGCCGGTACGATGATCTGTGCTTCTGTGTGTGCTGAAATCATTTGGACTTGCCATGGAGAGCTGATTTCACTGTTAGCTGAGGATGAGTTAATGTTCGCTGTGTTTTGTTGTTCAGGTTTGCCATCAAGCTGCTGGAGGATGTGGTTTTCTTCGTGGCTGATGCCGTCAACAGCGGTCAGCCAGTCCTGGACGTAGTCATGACCAAAGCCAACCGAGAAAGACAGAAACTGATGAGAGAACAGAACATCCTCAAACAGGTTTGATCCAAAAATTACATCATGAAACAGAAATGTTCAACAAAAACATGAATGACGACCAAATAACTCATGCCCTGTGTGCGATTGTGTGTTCAGATCTTTGGTATCCTGAAGGCGCCCTTTAAGGACCGGGGTGGAGGCGAGGGACCTCTGCTGTGTCTGGAGGAGCTGGCGGACCAGAAGAACTCCCCTTACCAGTACATGTTCAGACTCTGCTACAGAGTCCTCCGACACTCCCAGGAGGACTACCGCAAGAACCAGGTGAGGAACTTCATCTCACGTGTTTATTTAGTCTAGCTGGGTCTTTCCCGTATCAAAGAGTGCACGTCAACAAACTCCAGCTGTGACCAGTTATCTGTTGAATGGAGGTGATGATAGCTGACCGTTACCGCTCTCTCGCCGTCCTCCCACCTCCAGGAGCACATAGCGAAGCAGTTCGGCGTGATGCAGAGTCAGATCGGTTATGACATCCTGGCTGAGGACACCATCACCGCTCTGCTGCACAACAACCGGAAACTGCTGGAGAAACACATCACCAAGACCGAGGTGGAGACCTTCGTCAGCCTGGTCCGCAAGAACCGAGAACCCAGGTACCCGTGGAGGGAGGGGAGGAAGCACGCAGCGAGAGGTGGCCGGTGTGTTGGTGTTTTTCATTCTTTGATTGTGTTTGTGTGTTTTGCAGGTTTCTGGACTACCTGTCAGACCTGTGTGTGTCCAACACTGTGGCCATTCCCGTCACTCAGGAGCTCATCTGTAAATGTGTGCTGGACCCCAAAAATCAGGACATCCTCATCAAGACAGAGTGAGGGAACGACATTTAACCATCAGGAACTCAAAGGATGTGAACAAGGCCAAAGGCCTCGACAAAGGGGGGCAGGAGGGTTCAAGGGCCGGCAAAGATATTGCACTCCCTCTCTTAAATTCTGTTTCTAATGTCAACATGTTGATTTCTGTTTTTGCTCCATCCAGACGTCGTGTCCCCAAAGAGCCGCCCACAGGTGGCGCTCCTGGAGAATACATGCCGATGGACGACTATGGAGACGACGACGAGGTACCAGGACTTTGTTTCCCCATTGTTGTGTGTTTGATATAAGAACCAGTAACTAAATGAAGGAAGTGATTCTCAGAATCCTAAGAAATGAATCATGTATTATGAGAATGGATGGCTGGAGGAAAGGATGTATGGAACCATGAATCTACGGATATCATCTCTGTCTAATCAGTTTGATTTTGTCCATGTCTCTTCCTGTAGGTGTGGCTCGTATGGACAGATAAGGCCAATGACAAACAGGAGAAGAGTATCAGACAGCTGGCTCAGGAGGCGAGACAAGGAAACGCTCACGATGAGAACGTCCTCACCTACTACCGGTAAACACATACAAGAGTCGTCCAGATAAATAAACCCAAGAATGGCAACAGAAGGAAGCAAAGCTCCCTGACTGTCTTTGTCTGTGGACACTCTCAGGTACCAGCTCAAGCTCTTTGCCCGGATGTGTCTGGACCGACAGTATCTCGCCATAGACGAAATCTCCAAGCAGCTGGACATAGAGCTCATCTTCCTGTGCATGATGGATGAGACACTGCCCTTTGACCTCCGGGCCTCCTTCTGTCGCCTCATGCTTCACGCCCATGTAGACCGGGACCCTCAGGAGCTGGTGACACCTGTCAAGTTCGCTCGCCTCTGGACCGAGATACCTACCTCCATCACCATCAAAGAGTTGGTAGATTTTAATACCTACTGAAATCTTTTAGGCACATGTAGCCTGGGTAGCTCACTCCGTAGAGCGTCAGGATTTTAAATGCATTTTTATAAGAGGCGTTCGTTGCCATAGACATCCAAGTCTGCTTCCCTGATAGTGCACTATCCACCATTGAGGCCGTTCATGTCCTCCAGGGATTTAGCTCCCTGAAGCCTGGATAGCTCAGTCGGTAGAGCATCAGACTTTTAATCTGAGGGTCCAGGGTTCAAGTCCCTGTTCAGGCGGAATCTTTATTGTGGGTAGTGCTTGCTGTTATTATCCACAGAGGTCTGCTTGTTACCACTAGTACAGTTGTGCCTCAGCACTTGCAGACTTCCCAGGAACATGCAAGTTACCTTCACAAGTCTCTAAAGGCCCTGTGTACGCATGGTTTATTGTGTGAAGTGTCTTTAGTGCTCGCTAGATCTGATTGCAATCCAGGCTGCATGCAAATTCAGGTTGACTCTCCTACTAACTGCCAAGATCCAACGTACTATCCACCAAGTTCATGGTGTACTAGTATATAACTTGAGATCTGGATCTCAATCATGTCCTCCAGAGGCTGCATTTCTTGAACCCTGGATACCTCAGTCAGTAGAACATCAGACTTTTTATGGGAATCCAGGGTTCAAGTCTCTGTTCAGCTGAGTAGTTTGTTGTAGAACGTGGGTAATGCTTGTGATCATCATCCATGAAGGTCTGCGTGTGGCCACCACAGTAGAACTATGCTATTCCACAGGCCCCAGTCCTTACAGACTTTCCGGGAACATGCAAGTTACGTCCATAAGTCTCCACTTAACCACTTATTTGCATCTCTGGTGACCAGATGATAAATCTTTCTGCAAACCTGTGAATCCAGGTTCAGGCCTCAGCATCTGCAGATTTCCCAAGAATATGCAAATCAGGTTCACAAGTCTCTAAAGGCCCCATTCACACTTAACGACCTTGACTTTAATGGCTCCTTTGCAAGATTGGTCTAAAGGTTCTTGGTCTTTGTGTGTCTGTTGACCAGATCACAAATCTGACTGCAACAGTTGGTTTTTTCCAGTTTGCACACCAGTGTTGACTCTCCTATGAGGTTTATGCTGATGTTGTCCTCCTGAGATTCTCTTCCCTGAAGCCTGGATAGCTCAGTCGGTAGAGCATCAGACTTTTAATCTGAGGGTCCAGGGTTCAAGTCCCTGTTCAGGCGAGTTGTTTATTGTGGAAAGTGGGTCGTGCTTGCTATGACTGCTCATCAAGGTCTGTTTATGGCCACCAGTACAATTGTGCAATTGCACAAACCTCAGTCCTTCTGTACTCCTGGCAACAGGGAAGAATCTGAAGAATCTTGGTCTTCGTGTGTTTGTTGACCAGATCACGAATCCGATTGCAACCTGTCTTGTATTTTTTAGCTTGCATGCAAATCAGTTGTGACTCTCCTACAAGGTTCAGATCTGGGCTCATGATGTCCTCCAGAAGGCAACGTTCTTGAAGCCTGGATAGCTCAGTCGGTAGAGCATCAGACTTTTAATCTGAGGGTCCAGGGTTCAAGTCCCTGTTCAGGCGAGATGTTTATTGTGGGTAGAGCTTGCTGTCATTACCCACGAAGGTCTGCTTGATACCACTAGTAAAGGCCTTAGGTGTTGTTCTGTTATTCCTTGGCATAGTTTATCCAACTCTCCAAAAGTCTCCTGGACTTCTTCCAAAATATATTTTCCACTCACCCATCGGCATATAATTGAGATCTGGATCTAGGCCCTTCATGTCCTCTAGAGGGCTCACTTCCTGAAGCCTGGTTAGCTCAGTCGGTAGAGCATCAGACTTTTAATCTGAGGGTCTAGGGTTCAAGTCCCTGTTCAGGCGAGTTTGTTGTGTGTAATACTAATTGTCATTATCACTTGCAGACTTCTCAGGAAATTTCTGCTTAACTTCTGAAGTCTGTGAGGTCTTATGGACACTTAACCACATGTTTGTGTCTCTAATGACGCTTAAATCTTGCAGTCCTGGGATAATACATTATGATTATTCAGCTCATCAGTCTAATTCTTTTGTGTTTATAGAACTTTGCAGAACTGTCAGCGTTCTTCACTTTTTAGTTAGTTTGTTCTCATGTGTGTCATCCTTAGTTATGACTCCAACATGGACGACAGCAGAGACAACAAGAAGAACCGTTTCTCCAACACAATGGCGTTCATGGAGGAGTATCTCAACAACGTCCTGAACGACGAGATGCCGTTCCACAATGAGGAGAAAAACAAACTCACATACGAAGTCTGTACCTGCTCTTCCACCTCCTCGTTGTCCATCCTTCAGTGTTCCCTTTCTTCTGTGACCACTTCCCTTTTCTCTCCTTTCTCCAGGTGGTGAGTCTGGCCCGACATTTGATCTACTTTGGTTTCTACAGTTTCATTGAGCTGCTCAGACTCACCAGAACTCTGTTAGGCATCATCGACTGTAGACCCAATCCTGCCTATGGCGGGGTGTTACACCACGATGACGCAGCAGGTACACTCACATGTTCACATAACTAATACAGTTCTCTTTTACTACGACGTTAAACTGTGTTGATGACTCTTAAAGCCCGGTTTGTTTTGTGTTTGCAGGGAAGAACGTGAAGCGCTCCATACACGGGATGGGTCAGATGATGTCCACCATGGTCCTCAACAGAAAGCCTTCTTTATTTGGAGGTGCAGGAGCCAGAGGACCGGGGCTGGTGCCGGGACTTGAAGGACAGAGAGGTGGCAAAGATAGTATCGAGAAGATGGACCTGACAGTGATGGACACCAAGCTGAAGATACTGGAGATACTACAGGTAAACGGACAATGTCAACAAAAACTGATTATTACGAGGTTTGCCTAATAAAGTTCCCACTGAGTGTTTAATCTGAAGCTGTCTGTATAAACATGGATCTTCTTTTTACTCTGCTCTTTATCAGTTCATCCTAAACGTTCGTCTCGACTACCGCCTCTCCTTCCTGCTGTCTGTGTTTAAGAAGGAGTTTGTGGACGTTTATCCAATGGCCGATGCTGACGCCACCACGAGCATGGAGCACGCAGGTACACACAGTTAATGGAAACACACGCCTTCAGTCTTTATGCTATAAAAACGTACAATCAGCTGCTGAATTCAGTCATTCTTCCCCCTTTTTAGTGTGTGTAAGTCTTTAATCGATCAGATAACACCTGAGTTTGGTAAAGGTGTGTTGTTACTTCCCCCAATGCTCCCAGACGTCCCAGTCGACATGGAAACAGGTAGAACCTGGAAAAGTCAAGTGTTAACTTGACAAATGGAGAGGCAGCGTTTACCCCACGCGTTCTTTCCATTTAATGTTCGTTAACAAACTTTTAACGTGATGAATGTGCACACGTAAATGACCTCCAACCAAACGCCTCCGCGTCTTTGTCCCTCCTCAGCCACCATCAACCTGCAGCACATCGGAGAGCAGGCCGAGGCCATGTTTGGAGTCGGGTATGTCATCGCGTACATGGTGCATCTGTAGATGTTTGTTGATACGGTTTCATTCATTTATATACCTGGCGTGTTTGTGTGTACAGTAAGGGTAACAGTATCTTAGAGGTGGACGAGGAAGGCGGTCGGATGTTCCTGCGGGTGCTGACCCACCTCACCATGCACGACTACCCTCCTCTGGTGTCTGGAGCCCTGCAGCTGCTTTTCAGACACTTCAGCCAGAGACAGGAAGTGCTGCACACCTTCAAACAGGTACACACACACACAAAATTAACCATGATTCCTCCTGTCTTCTGGTCCTTTATCTTCTGGGCAACTGGCCAGACTTTATTAATAAATGTAAACCTTTGGGGAGATTGTTAGTGTTCATTGATTAAATAATCAGAAATCAATTCACTTTGATCAAGGAAGTCATTTATAAGACACCCACACCCTCCATTATTTAGATCGTTCACACCGTCTGTCTGAGCCATGCTTCCCCCGAAGCCTGGATAGCTCAGTCGGTAGAGCATCAGACTTTTAATCTGAGGGTCCAGGGTTCAAGTCCCTGTTTAGGCGAGATCTTTATTGTGGGTAGAGTTGTCATTACCCACAAAGGTCTGCTTAATACCACAAGTAGAGGCCTCGGGTGTTGTTCTGTAACTCCTTGCCATAGTTTATCCAATTCTCCAAACGTCTCCTGGACTTGTTGGAGTTGTTTATTGTGTCTGATCTTTGTTATCATTATTCATGGAAGTCTGCTTGTGTCCATTAGTAAGACTGTGCATGAGCTTCAGTACTTGCAGAATTCCTGGCAAACATGTAAGTGAAGGTTTACACAGGATCAGGCGCCACGGTAAAAATGGAGTTCTTTCAATTTGTTTCAGTGGATGATCGTACGTTTCTGCACCGGCAGTCCGCAACACAAAAAAAACACCTGTGTCAATCTGTGCTAAGTTCACGACTTTTCAAGTCTGCAAGGCTCCGGTTACACCTAACCACGTATTTGCATCTCTTGGCCTGTTGAATCCATCCTAGTTTTCCCAGCCTGCATGCAAATCAGGGTAGAACCTCGTGCACTGTCCACAAGTTCACTGTGGGTGTTACTGTGAACATACATTGGGTAGTTCTCGCTCACAGAGGTCTGCTTATGGCCAATAGTAAATACAGGCCTCAGTACGTGCAGACTTCCCTGAAACAAGCAAATAAGGTCGTTTAAAACACCCACATCCTTCATTGTTCTTTGTCTGAGGATCTTATCCTGAAGCCTGGATAGCTCAGTTGCTAGAGCATCAGACTTTTAATCTGAGTGTCCAGGGTTCAAGTCCCTGTTCAGGCGGAGCCTTTATTGTGAAATCTGAACGATGACTTTCAGCGAGCAAAAGAAAACTGGTGATCTTGGGCTTTAGTGAGGACTCATAGATGAAGAAACACAGATAAGGTCTAGAGTTAAACTTCTTCTGGCTTTTCCAGAAATTGGTATTCTTGTTCTGTGATATTGATCAGGACTGATCAAACTGTCACACTGTCAGTTCATATGTCGTCTAAATCAAATAGTAGCATCATAATAATGACTTTGGACATAGACAGATCTTCTCTTCAGACTCTACTGAGCCTCGATAGCTCAGTCGATACAGCATCAGCCTTTTATTCTGAGAAGCTCCTGTTCATTCAGATTCACATTGTAAACCCTACAGGTGGCTATTTATGCCAAGATTAAGTAAAGTCAACAGAAAATTTAAGGAGGAACAAATTTCAGTTCTCATTTGAAGTTTGTCTTTCTCATTCTGCATCTTGAGTCTGGTTCTTATGAATCCTGGTTCTGATTTTTATTGTAATATTTGAGTAAGAAAAGAAGCAAAGTAGATTTGGTGTTTATAATAATTTGTCCTAATATCAGCTGATTTTGGGGCTTTATGACTTTGATAACATTTGATCTACATCCATCGAATCTGAATCAAACCCACTGTTAGCAGTCACACTCACGTTAATCCTCCAATGCTTTCTCTGTCGATCTGCAGGTCCAGTTGCTGATCTCGGCTCAGGATGTAGAGAACTACAAGCTGATCAAGGCGGATCTGGATCGACTCCGCACATTGGTGGAGAAATCTGAACTGTGGGTGGAGAAGAAGAACTCAGGTGGAGGGGACGGGAAGAAAGACAAGAAAGACAAGAAGGAGAAAGGAGAGGTGAGGAGAAACGTGATTATGTTCATATTAAGCATTGAAAATGTATAATAACAGTTTCATGTGGAGATGTAAAACTCCAAGAAATGGTCAGAACAAGTTCAGGAACTCGTGGACTAAAACATCCTGTATTATAAACCAACACAAACAGACTTCGTCAAGGTGTCAAGTCGACATTTAGGATATAAATTTATCCTTTTAGCCACATCGTGCAAGTTTGTCATGAAGGCAGCAAAATAACATTATATATAATTATTTATTAATATGTTTATTTATTTACATTTATGTCAGATTTATGACTGGAAACAGTCAAGTGCATCTCTAATTAATCTAGTTCCAGCTTTCAGATGATGTATATCTCATATGTGTTTCTTCTATACATCATGTTTGCCTGATGATGTTTTAGGACGATTGTCTAATTTATGGATGTTCATTTACCAAAATCTGGACATGGAAATGTTTATGTTCCTGATTTGAATTGGTCATATCTGTTTCCACTTTTTAAAGAATTGGACACAGAATAAAACGTTTTTGAAGAAGCTGAAGAAAAAATATGAAGTGTTGGAAAGAGCAGCATCGTCAGCGTAGAGCTTTAGATTTAGAGACGTCGTACAGGAAGGTCAATGTTACTTCACGATTGTTGTTTAACTACCAACGACTTCCATTCTTTTTCAGAACTAATAGGTGCGATCTTCATGTCTTGGTGGCTCAGGGACATTCCAAGCTGCTGTAAATAACTGCATAAGAACTAACTTTGTTTAACCACTAACGAATTAACAAACGCAAAGTCAACTAAAGCAGCACAAGAACGTTTGTCTTAATATTTATTAATAACCCGAGTATTACTGAAACTAAACAAAAAAAAACATATTTTTGAACCTTTGCGTCCTGATTTTTGAACTTAATTAATGTTGGTGTGGGGCTTGCTGGTGCCTCATGGTCCTGGGTTCATTTGGCTTAGCACTTGTGTTGCATGTCACACCTCTCGCTCTCTTTGTTTATTGTTTCTTTCTACTGTGAATTAAAGACCTGATGCTCCAAAATGTCTTTATAACACCAGTTTATCACTGTCAGACATCTTATACACACTTACACTACAATCAAACTATTAAAACAACAAACAAAGAAGCAATGAGCCAGTTGGCAGTTTAGCGGTAACCTGTCAGTATTTCACACACACTTCTTGACACTTTTTGGGTCATTTTTCTGTGGCTATTTTACATGGATATCACTGAGTAGCTAGCTGTTTGTTCCCACTGTTAATCCTGCCTACCAAGCCTTCACAGCTTGATGTTGAGGTTTTCTAACACCTATTCGAATCAGCGAACACGGGGATTTAGAGGTCTCATCAAATTCTTGAAATGAAAGATTAAAAAATTAAGACAAGGCTACAAACCACAGTATTTGCTGTGTCATGAAACCAGTGAAGCCCAAGAAGTCTTCACATTGTGGGCAATATCTTTATGAATATATCTAAGATATCTGCAAGGGACCAAGAGTTTGACACATTGAAACTTGGAACCAATCAGCTATCTTCTTTATTTAGCTTGTTGAAGAAACCTGCATTCATATGCAGACGTGTTGTAAACATTAGTAGTAGTAGTAGTTTGGATCCATTCTCTATTTTCCGGACATCAGAAAGTATGAAAAACTGGACACTGCCACCACAAGGAGGAAGGCAGGAAGAATTACAGGAAGCCCTGTTTTCATATTTACATTTAAAATGGCCTCAGATACATTGAGTTCAAATGATGAAGGTCAAATAACTCTGTGTTGACGTAGTGAAGGGTCCCTGATGGATCACGTATATGTGTTCGTGATCATAACACATACACTGTATCAATGTAATAGTTTGATTTGTGATGAAGTGTGTATAGTGTAGCAACATTACCAGAGAGAACTGCATATGCTGTCTTACCCTCTGCATCCTGCAGGCGGCAACAGAGGAAGCGACGCCCAAGAAGGAGAAACTGGGGGGCAACGAGAACTACCAGAGAGTCAAAGAGGTGAGAACACTCGTCCATCCGTTTCCATCAGGAGGTCATTGGTTTTTGTCTCCATCTTCTTCGTGGTGTATCTGCACTCCGCTTCCCAGAAATCACCTGTCAATCACTAAATGTGGGCGGGGCTGTGATGTTGTATTGTTGATGTGACGCTCTTGTCTTTGTCTCACGGTGTCTTTCACTGCTCGGAGTAATTACGTCTGCTGATTTATTTTCCTGATCCTCTCTCTGGATGACAGCATCTGCCAAACATCACAAATAAAGAAGAAAATTAAAGGAAAGGTTCAAATTTGAATATTTTTCTCTTCAATACTCACATACAAAGTTCATCCAATCAGAACGATTGTTTGCCTTTTGAGTCATCTGATCGGTCATTTGTTGTCACTACGTGCCCGAATGATCCTTTGAGTCTTTTCTCAATCACACAAACTCAAACTCACTCAGAAATGATTTTCATCCCGTCGTTTAACTTTGAGATCTTGGAAGCATGAAATCGTTTGATGGTACAGAATCACCATTTGTTCAGTCATGTGGTTGGTTCATCATTAGACACTGGGCGTCCCCTCAAAGGTACGTTACAGTGTTTAAACTGAACATTCAGTGAAACCAGAGACGGGAAAACATAACCCAGATGACATCAGAAGTCACAGCAAACAAAACTCTCAGTATTTCTCCCGATCCATTTGAATGATCAAAGATTTTGCATTTGTTTATTAAATTACTCAAAAGGTGGTGCCCCCTGGTGGCTCCTGTTGCAGTGGCATGGGTTCGATTCCAGCCTGGGCGCTCCAGTCTTTTCTTTCCTTATATCATCTGTGAATAAAATATCTGTGAACCCTATGTTTAAAAAACAACAATAATGGGCCTAACACAGAGCCATGGGGAACCCCACAAGTAACAATAATTATTTTATTTCAAGTTATTCTTATGAAGACACTGATGCCTGTCCTCCAGGTAACTACAGGCATGTTTCTCTACACAGTAAGTAACGTCTGGAGCAGTCAGTGAAGAGATTTAAACAAATAATGAAGACTGATTGAAGAATTGGATATTTGATATTTTTGTGTTATAAAAGAGTTTTCTGTGTAAATAAAATGCAAATAACCCTCAAACCACTTTTTCAGAAAAAAATCAATAAACCAATGTGTGTGTGTGTGTGTGTGTGTGTATTTAGCAGTGTTTGTTTGGTTCAGGTCAGACAGTTTATTAATAAGTATTTGATTTCTACATATCGCTCTATAAATATGCAGCAGCCTCCCTCTACTGGTTGAAATCCAGCTGTTTCACTCACTCCCCCGTCGCGCTCGGGCCTGTGAACCTCTTCTTCTTCTTCTTCTTCTTCCTCTGCGCTCACAGTCCGGGCAGCCCGGCTAACAAACTGAGCTAACGATAGCTACAGTACAGAAAAGTTACACGCTGTTAATTTAAGAAGAGTTTGCTCATGTTAGCCAGTCGGTACTTTTCTTGATGGACGATCCGTGTTTGTATTTTGACGAACGGATTGATCAGAAAAATGATTTCCTTCTCTTCGTTTGACGCTTTCTCCTCTAACCTCTGTCCTCCTCCTTCCCTCGCTCGCCTCTGTAGATCCTGGAGAGGTTGAATAAGATGTGCAGCAGCGGAGTTTGGAAGAAGCAGCAGAGGTTGTTGAAGAACATGGGAGCTCATAAAGTCATGCTGGACCTGCTGCAGGTGTCCTATGACAAGGTGAGACCGCTCACTGGATCAGGTCAAGAACATCTGGATGTCTGGTTCGTTGGCAGATTCCTCTAAATAAATTTGAACTCCTTCATCTCTCTGTGTGCAGAACGATGTGAAGATGCATGAGATCATCAAGTACACTCATCTGTTCCTCCAGAAGTTCTGTATGGGGAACCAGGAGAACCAAGCTCTGCTGCACAAGAACCTCAGTCTGTTCCTCAACCCCGGGGTACACTGCTTTTGTTAGGCTGACAGAGCAAAGATTGAAGACTGAAGATGTTTCTGCATGTTTCTGTTTCTGTTTTTGATCTTTGCTCGTCCGTCTGCAGCTGCTGGAGGCCGAGACCGTGCAGCACATCTTCAGTAACAACTACCAGCTGTGCAGTGAGATCTCCGAGAGCGTCCTGCAGCACTTCATCCACTGCCTGGCCACGCACGGCCGCCACGTCCAGTACCTCAACTTCCTCCACACCATCATCAAGGCTGAGGGGAAGTACGTGAAGAAGTGTCAGGACATGATCATGACCGAGGTAAACGGGGACGACGGCGAGAACGAGACGCATCCGTGATTCAGTTTGTTTGTGTCGATGCTGATCGTCTTCTCTGTCTTCAGTTAACGAACGCAGGCGAGGACGTCGTCGTCTTCTACAACGACAAAGCCTCCTTCAACGTCATGCTGGAGTTAATGACGGAGAGCAGGGAGGGGGTCAGCGAGAACAGCCCACTCAGGTAACCATGGAAACAGAGAACAGCAGCACGCCCTCTTACGTCATACAGGTGGAAACACTCACGCGTCGTCCCTGCAGGTATCACATCTCTCTGGTGGAGCTGTTAGCCGCCTGCGCCGAGGGGAAGAACGTTTACACCGAGATCAAATGTACGTCGCTGCTGCCGCTGGAGGACGTCGTCCGAGTGGTGACGCACGAGGACTGCATCACCGAGGTGAAGGTGGCCTACGTGAACTTTGTGAATCACTGTTACGTGGACACGGAGGTGGAGATGAAGGAGATCTACACGTCCAATCACATCTGGAAGCTGTTTGAAGACTTCACAGTCGACATGGCCAGGGTGAGAATTACAGTTATTATTCAATGTTTGATGAAGTGTGTGTGTGTGTGTGTGTGTGTGTGTGTGTGTGTGTGTGTGTGTGTTTACCTACACACACATTTCATTCTGTTTTTTTCTTCTGCAGGTTTGTAACAAACGAGAGAAGCGTCTCTCTGATCCCATCCTGGAGAAATACATCATCAACGTGGTCTTCGACACCATCCACGCCTTCTTCAGCTCCCCGTTCTCTGAGAACAGCACCTCTCTGCAGGTCAGGACCATGACGCACACACACACACACACACACACACTCCTTAAAGTCTGAACTTGTCTGTGTTCTCTCAGACTCATTACACCATCGTGACTCAGCTGCTTCAGTCCTCCGTCAGACTGCTGGACTGTCCCTGGCTGCAGCAGCAGCACCGAGGACAGGTGGAGACCTGCATCAAGACCCTCGCCATGACAGGTGAAGTTATGAAAGTCTCATGAAACAGGAGGTGGAGTTGTGTTTTACTCAGGGACTTGTCGTGGATATTTATTGTCAACTGTTTCTGTCTCTTTCTTCAGCGAAGAGTCGTTCCATCTCGATTCCTCTGGACCTGGAGGCTCAGATCAGCTCCATGTTGTCCACTTCTGCTCTCAACTCTCTGTCCCGGTCTAACCCGAACTACAAGTCCTCGTCCCGGTCCACCAGACCCATTGCTCCCAGCAACCCCTGGGACTACAAGAACATCATCGAGAAACTGCAGGTACACAAAGCTTTACACAAAAATACAGGTAGAAGAGTGAAAACCACCCGAGGACACGACCTAACAGGTTCTGTCCTCAGGACATCATCAACACTCTGGAGGAGCGCCTGATGCCGCTGGTGAACGCCGAGCTCTCGGTGTTGGTGGATGTCCTCCATCAGCCGGAGCTGCTGTTTCTGGAGGGAACGGACGCCCGACAGCGCTGCGAGTCCGGAGGATTCATCTCCAAGTAGGTTCAGGTTCTTCGAGTCCAGAATCTCCAGACACGCTGACAGAACAGAGGCATGATGGGAATAATGTGTGTGTGTTTGTGTGCAGGCTGATTCAACACACGAAGGCTCTGATGTCTTCAGAGGAGAAGCTGTGCATCAAAGTCCTGACGACTCTGCAGAAGATGCTGATCAGGCAGCTGGACTTTGATGAAAAGGTCAGTGAAACACTAAAACCTGGACGTAGTCTCCGTGACGTCCCCGCAGACTGTCTAAAACCTGGACGTAGTCTCTGAGACGTCCCCGCAGACTGTCTCAAACCTGGACTTTCTGTTGTCTCTTGTTTTTTAGGGGATCTCCTTGCGGAAGGTTTTGCTGCAGAACTACTTGTTTCCGAACAAGAAGAACAACCTGAAGAACGACCTCGAGCTCGGAGCTGCAGGTTCGCTGCTTCATCCTGATTTTAACTGACAACAACAAACGACTAAAGATAAATCAACGATTTTCATTCTTATTTTTTAAATCAAGTGTTTTTTGTGTGTTTCAGGTGAGCAGGAGCGAGACTGGGCGGCAGTGGCGGCGATTCAGTGTCGTCTGGACCGAGAAGGAGGAACGAAGCTGTTCACTGATCTGGTGATGAGCACCAAGAACGACAAGATCTTCCTGGAGAGCATCCTGCTGGCCATCTCTCTGCTGGAGGGAGGAAACACTGAGATACAGGTGACACGCTCACCTCTAGAAGCTTAGTGACCCTCAGCATATTTGAAGTACAGTGTCAGCCTGATACACCGTGTCGTTCTCCTGCAGAACTCCTTCTACAAACTGATGATGGGCGACAACAAGTCCGAGAAGTTCTTCAAGGTTCTCCATGACCGGATGAAAGAAGCCCAGATGGACATCAAAGCTACGGTCTCGGTGAACGTTGGAGAGATGACGCACAAGGCCAACGAGAAGGAGCTGGACGGCGGTGAGACTTAGTTCAGTTACAAGTTTGTCCGTGAAGAGATGAACACTTGTTATTTTGTAAACGTTGCTCTACAACATCAGCCCTTCCTGGTACAGGCGGGAACCCGTTCCAGGGTCAGTCCATCGCCCTGGTGAACAGCGGCATGCCGGCACAGCTGGCGGCAGAGCAGAAGGAGGTGGAGATGGAGATGGGACCGGCCGTCACCATCATGAAGCCCATCCTGAGGTTCCTGCAGCTGCTCTGTGAGAACCACAACCAGGACCTCCAGGTTTGTGTCTGCTAACTACAATACAACGTGTATACAACGTTGAATTAACACAAACTGAGTCGGGACAGATCACCTGACTGTACGTTCACCGTGTGTCTGCAGAACTTCCTGCGTAATCAGAACAACAAGACCAACTACAACCTCGTGTGTGAGACGCTTCAGTTCCTGGACATCATGTGTGGAAGCACCACCGGAGGGCTGGGCCTGCTGGGCCTCTACATCAACGAATCAAACGTCCACCTGATCACCCAGACCCTGGAGACGCTCACCGAGTACTGCCAGGGTCCATGTCAGGAGAACCAGGTAGACCGAGTCTGACTTAGAGCCAGAACCAGAACCGGTGCTCACAGACACAGGTGGCCTCATCGTCAGTGTGTGTGTGTGTGTTGCAGACATGTATAGTGACCCATGAGTCTAACGGCATCGACATCATCACGGCTCTGATCCTGAACGACATCAGTCCTCTGTGCCGGTACCGGATGGAGATGGTGCTGGAGCTGAAGGTGAACGCCGCCTGTCGTGGTCCATGTGGGTCTATAACTCCACCTGTCGGGGGTCACACCTGGTTGTCTGACTGTTTTTTTTTTATTTCCCGGTTGCCAGGACAACGCCTCCAAGCTGCTGTTGGCTCTGATGGAGAGTCGTCATGACAACGAGAACGCAGAGAGGATCCTGTTCAACCTCCGACCACGAGAGCTGGTCAGAGCCGAGCCTGTTCAGCAGGACGCGTGATGATGTCATCAATGATCCGTTAGAATATAATGTGTGTGTGTGTGTGTGTGTGTGTGTGTGTGTGTGTGTGCAGGTGGAGGTGATAAAGAAGGCGTACCATCAGGACACGGAGTGTGAGGGTTTGGAGATTTCTCCTCGTGAGGTCGGACACAACATCTACATCCTGGCTCAGCAGGTGACCAAACGCAAGCTCCTCATTGGCTGCCTGGATCCCTCTGTGATCCGCTATTTGCTGACAGGAGGTCTCACTCTGATGCTGTCTGTCTGTCTGTCTGTCTGTCTGTCTGTCTGTCTGTCTGCAGCTCGCCCGACACAACAAACTCCTGCAGAACCTCCTGAAACCGCCAAAGAACAGCAAAGAGGGCGAGGAGGGGATCTCCTCCATGGTAAACATCTGTCCATCTTCTCCTCAGTCACAGTGTTGTTGCAGTATTACTGCAGTAGTACTCACAGTACTCGCTAACCTTCTGTGTTTCTCTTGCAGTTGAACCTGAACAATCGTCCTCTGTCCCAGATGTTGAAGTCTTCAGCTCCAGCTGCTGTCGTGGAACAAGATCCGCTGGAGTACTACGACCAGCTGACCTCACAGATAGAGGTACAAATACTACAAATACTACAAATACAACTAATACTACTAATACAACTAATACTACTAATACTGCTGTTACTACTGCTGCTAACCAGGCTGGACCCATCATGCTCTCCTGTTGTGATGTCAGTAATGTTGCGTGTACGTGATTGTAACAGTTTGACCACACCTCCTGAACGCTGGCTCCACCTGGACCTGGACCTGGTCCTGGACCTGGTCCCGGCTCAGTTCAGGTGACGTTAGCGTCACACCTGACTCTGTGGGTCTTGCAGATTGTCCGTGAGGACCGCATCATGGAGCAGATCGTGTTCCCGGTTCATCCCATCTGTGAGTTTCTGACGGAGGAGTCGAAGTTCCGAGTGTTCAACACCACGGAGCAGGACGAGCAGGGGTCGAAGGTCACGCACTTCTTTGAGCAGACCTCCTTCCTGCACGGAGAGATGGAGTGGCAGAAGAAGCTGAGGAGTGAGCGCACACACACACACACACACACACACACACACACACACACGGTACTTTCAGTGAACAGTACTTGTACTTGTAACACAGTACTTGTACTCGGCGTCCTGCAGGCATGCCGGTGCTGTACTGGTTCTCCAAGCGGATGTCTCTGTGGGGAACCATCTCCTTCAACCTCGCCGTCTTCATCAACCTCATCATCGCCTTCTTCTACCCCTACGACTCAGGACAAGGTATTACTGTAATACTTCTAGTACTCCTGTAAGAGCCATGAGTACTTCTACTGTAACTTATACTTCTGTTTTCTGTCGTCCTGAGAATAAAAAAGTAACTTTGTGTCTCTCCCCGTCGTCTCGTCTCTTCCCGTCTTCCAGTCGGCGCCATCGATGACTCGCTCCTGTTGATGCTGTTCTGGATCCTGATTGGTCTGTCCGTGCTGTCCCTGTTGTCTCAGCGTTACGGCCTCCAGCCTCTGACGCTCGCTCTCATCCTGCGCTCCATCTACCACCTCGGCATCGGCAACACGCTCATCCTGCTGGGCTCGCTCAACGTACGTAACACTACATTACCCATCAGCCACACAAACGTCACGCAGCTCCACCCGCCGGCTGACCCGTGTGCTTCCTGTTCCCCTCCAGCTGATCAATAAGGTGGTGTTTGTGGTGAGCTTCGTGGGGAACAACGGGACGTTTATTATGGGCTACAAAGCCATGGTGATGGATGTGGAGTTCATCTACCACCTGGCGTACGTCCTGACCTCCACGCTGGGCCTGTTCGTCCACGAGCTCTTCTACAGCATCCTGGTAAACAGCAGACAGGAGACAGATTGAAGGTCCTCGTCTGTCTCCTGTCTTACCTGTCTGTCTGTCCACCTGTCTGTCTGCAGCTGTTCGACCTGATCTATCGTGAGGAGACTCTGTTCAACGTGATAAAGAGCGTCACCCGGAACGGTCGCTCCATCCTGCTGACGGCGCTGCTCGCTCTCATCCTCGTCTACCTCTTCTCCATCGTCGGCTTCCTCTGCCTGAAGGAGGACTTCATCATGGAGGTCGACCCGCTGGCCCGGATCGCTGCAGGTAACGTCACGCGTCTGATTCCCGAACACGTTAGAGGTTTGATTGTTAAACCAGCACAGGGGCCTGAACTCACTTCGTTCCTCAGGTTTCTGAAAGCTGCCGCTGTACGCTGTCAGTAAAATAAAAGCAGCTGAGTTCAGAGTCGAGTCTTGAATCAGACTCCACAGTAAAAGCTACGGTGACTGAATCATCAGCTGAAGGCCAAAAGGAGTGATTTTATACCCATAACGAAATATCTGAGTCTGTCGTCTGTGTGTCTGCTTCATTGTTTCACTACGTGTTGATTAAACGTGTTGACATGTCGCGTTAGACGTTGATCGTTCTGTGCTGTGATGTTCAGCTCCTCAGCAGAGTGAAGCTCTGCAGGACTTCATGAAGTCGTGTTCTTCAGACGGAGTCAGCTGCACCGCCGAGACCAGCACCACTGAAGTGGAAGGTCAGACAGACAGACAGAGACAGACAGTCAGTGTAAACACTTCATATCATGACTACAGCAGTGACCACATGGTGTGTGTGTGTGTGTGTGTGTGTGTGTGTGTGTGTTTTCAGAGGAGCCTGAAACAGAGCGAGCGTGCGACACTCTGCTGATGTGCATCGTCACCGTGATGAATCACGGCCTGAGGAACGGAGGAGGAGTCGGAGACGTTCTCCGCAAACCATCCAAGAATGTAAAGAACACTCTGTCCATCAGCAGTACTTGAAGTACTTGAAGTACTTTTACCTTTGCTCATGTACATTTGAAATACTTTGTTCAGGAGCCGTTGTTTCCGGCCCGGGTCGTGTACGATCTGTTGTTTTACTTCATCGTCATCATCATCGTCCTCAACCTGATCTTCGGCGTCATCATCGACACGTTTGCCGACCTGAGGAGCGAGAAGCAGAAGAAGGAGGAGATCCTGAAGACCACGTGTTTCATCTGCGGTGGGTACAACCACCGACCAATGAGAGAGCAGCAGGTGCGTGTCAGGATGATGAATATTAATGAGGAGGCTTTGTGTTTCAGGTCTGGAGAGAGACAAGTTCGACAATAAGACGGTGTCCTTCGAAGAGCACATCAAACTGGAGCACAACATCTGGAACTACCTGTACTTCATCGTTCTGGTGCGTGAGAAGAACAAGACGGACTACACCGGGCCAGAGAGCTACGTCGCTCACATGATCAAGGTAAACACAAACACACACGCCGTGATCCGAGGTCACGAACGCAACACGTGAACTTCTTCTTCGTCTGTCTCAGAACAACAACCTGGACTGGTTTCCACGGATGCAGGCGATGTCTCTGGTGGTGACCGACGGCGACGGGGAGCAGAACGAGATGAGGATCCTACAGGACAAACTGGGATCGACGATGAAGGTGGTGATGACGCTGACCAATCAGCTGACAGAGCTGAAGGAGCAGGTAACACACACACACACACACACACACACAGACACACACTAAAGCCAGCATAACGCTAACCAGAAAGAATCAGAGTGTCTCTGAGCAGCATCAAAGAGGAAGTCTGATTTATTTTGACCAACTCCAAAACTACAAAAATGTGAATTTATCAGCAGTAACAGAGCCGAGTGTCACAAGAGTCTGGTCGATTTTCAAAATAAAACACCCCGTGCAAACTTCGGAGCGTAAAAACAATTTAACTGTGTGGCATATTTACATATTTAACAAAGTCTGGAGGAAAATAAACGCTCCTGAAACGTTCCTGAAACGTTCCTGAAACGTTCCTGAAACGTTCCTGTGGGGTTTGAACTGAAGCGACATGGTGACAGAGGTGTGCCCGTGTAGTTTTGGATTCTGCATGTTGTTGTGAAGTGAACTGATGAATAATACAATAACTGATACAGATGATAATAATTATAATATTATAATGCTGATCATTATTTCTGCAGTAACTGGTTAATCGATGTTTCCATGGTGACGTTTGTTGGATCAAACTCAAAGATTCTGTTTTGGTTTGTTTGTGGTGAAGATGTTTCAGCTCAGAGTGTTTTAGACAAACACACACACAGTGTGTATTATAAGTAAAGACCGAACTGTGTGTGTGTGTGTGTGTGTGTGTGTGTGTGTGTGTGTGTGTAGATGACGGAGCAGAGGAAGAGGAGGCAGAGGATGGGCTTTGCTGACGTCCAGGCCGGAGCGTCCGCCGCGCTGCCTCCGTCCGCCGCAGGAGGAAACCACCAGATCTACAAAACATGAAGAGACCGTTCACAGTCTGTGGACCAGATGACTGATGGGAAATGTAGTCTTTAAAAACACTAGAACAGGAAACATCAAGTGTCACTAAAAACACAAGAAATGCTTGTTAGCAACATTACTGCATACAAATAAGAGACACGATAGCGCCTGAGCTAAGTTTACTTTGGTTCATCTTAATATTTGCTGTTAAGCACAAAGACCTGTGTGTGTGTGTGTGTGTGTGTGTGTGTGTGTGTGTGTGTGTGTGCCTGTGTGTGTGTTTGCGTCTGAGCTGAAAATGACAAATATTCGACATTAGAGATAAAACAGTAACAACATTTTATGTTATGCTAACATTAGCTTTCAGTGCTAGTCAACGCCTTTAGTAGAAGCTAATGTTAGCAGCGGACAGACTGACAGATCACAGGCCGAGTTTGGACCATTATGGTCCAGATTCTGGTCCCTAGTCCATCAGAACCGGATCCACAGAACAGATGATGAACTGAGCGTGCCCACTGTTCATACTGATTATTCTGACATCCTGCAGGAAGTTCAGCACGCTCCTCCCTCAGTTTTGGTCACATAAACAAAAAATGTATCAAATCGACCGGCTCGGTCAGGAATGATGTGCTGAGACTTTTCTCAGAGTTTCACCAAACGCTTTCCCCAAAAATCACCAAAAACCACGACAAAGTTTACAATGGGTGTGTATTGGTAGAATGTGCCAGAGCTAGAGTGGAGAGGGAGAGAAACATTTGTCTAAAAATACATTCGCAAACGGCTCTCATGGCCACAAATGTCACTCTACAGAAATAATTCCTACATAGAAACGTAGGAAAATTCGTGGGCTACGCAGCGATATCACTGCTGAAGCTGTCAGACTTATAGTTTTGGCGGGAGACGCACTGATGCTCCAGGATCACCCACCGACAGCCCCATCTACTCCCATGTAAACTGGAGAGGAGAAATTTCCCAAAGGAGCACGGGGCACCTGTTCTTTCTCTCTCTCCCCAGGTCACATTTTTTAACTTCACACACTGAAATTCAGCATTCACATGGTCGACAAGATGAGGATGCTCACGGTCATTTGGGCTTTTTGATACCACCTACCGTTTGGCATTAGTGTCCACTAGTTGGAGGGGCTTCATTTAGAGATTTTCTGTGTCTCTCAGCAGTCACTCACACACAGACAGAGCACAGCTGCAGTTAATTGCTCTGACCTGCAGCTGACCCTGGTTGCTCGGCAACCTCAAGCTCTCACTCACACACACTCTACATTTATTTACACAGTTTATATTTTAACACAATAATTTCCCATAAATCTGCATTATTGGCCCAAAGACTCAAAGTTACAGTTGAAATATTATCTGTGCATCAGTGCTGGATGGATCACGGACCTCCTGGTTCTGCTCAGTGTTAAATCGTGTGCTTGTGTTTGCGTGCTCAGATTAATCAGACAGGAACTCATTTAAGAAATGTAAATATTCAGTGAGCTGCAGCAGAATGAAATATTCAGTCATCTGTCTGTTTGAATGTAAAGTCAGTTCAACACAGCTGTTTGTTTTTTAAATTGTAAATCTTTAAGTCATTTAAATGATATTATTATTATTATTATTATTATTATTATTATTAGTGATGTATTTAAGCAGAGAGCAGCTCCTGCTTGTTTTCTAACACTGTATCTTGCCTCAGTACACACACTGGATTTTAGTAACGTTAGTGAACGCTTAAATAACGTTAAAAGGTTTGTTTCTGTCAGAACAGACGGGTACACAGTGAGGAGGAGGAGGAGGAGTGATGAAGAGCATCTTTAGAAAAATAAACTATGAAGAATAAAGGTGTGTGTTCTCGCTTCTTATTCGGCTCGAGACGCTGCGCAGTGATTCGCTGAGGTTTAGTGATGATGTCATCATTGAAGTTAAATCGTCATGACGACGTTCACAGTTACAGGCTCAATAATAATTTTAGAAATAAATTTAGAAGATGAATCTGAAGAACAAAGTTTGTCTGATAAACATGATTCATTATTTTATTTGAAACTTCATTTCATCCATTTGAAATACACAGTTTTAATATGAATTAACTGACAAACTTTATGTGACTTATGTCACAGTGCTGGTCATTTTGTAGAACAGGTCGTAGTAACACTTCATGTGCTGCATTATATGTTTCATCTGACTGTTTTCAGGTTTCACCTCGTCACTTTAATGACGGACAGATGAACTGATCGTGACAATAATCGTTAGTTATTTGTTTTGCTGGAAGTGATTTCATGTCTGTAAGTGGATGGAATCTTTTGTTTCATGGGCTTTAATGTCGTCCATCAGCTGAAGATGAATCAAGCATCAAATAATAAATCAGCATCAATCTGTGGTCAGTCCAAACATTCCAGCCACGCCTTTGTTTTCAATGGATACACTGTACACACACATCTACACACAGCACAGTGTGTGTGGCTCTATAAATAGTGTTTATTGTTCTCAGCTCATCCCGTCTCTGTGTGATCTAATGGAATGTTTATGTCTGACCTATGGATTCACTGGTTTCCATTAGAACAGGTGATCTCATGGTCTGTGCTACCTACAGTGTGTGTTTTATATGTGTGTGTGTGTGTGTGTGTGTGTGTGTGTGTGTGTGGAGCTTTCCAAAGGATTTTGGAGCTTTGCCGTGGAGCCTCGGTGGCATGCAGCTCCAGCTGTTGGCTCGAAGGCTGCAGCAGCTGCTCGCTCATTCAACTTCAGAGGTGTGTGTGTGTGTGTGTTTGTGTGTGTGTGTGTGTGTGTGTGTGTGTGTGTGTGCTTCTGTCAGGACGCAGTGTTGAACATCTTTTACACTGTTCACCTCAGAGGAAACGACACTGAACAACATGAAAAACATGTGAGAGCATCACTGTGTATTACAGGCTGTGTCTCTGTTCAGCCACTAGAGGGCAGAAGAACTGCGACATACAGAAACACCAAGTATAAACCTGTGCTAATGCTAACGACATGTGCTAATGCTAACGACGTGTTTGTTCTCTGGTAGCTGCTGTTAGCTCAGTTTGTTAGCTCAGTCTGTTAGCTGCTGTTAGCTCATGTTAGCTCAGTTTGTAGCTGCTATTAGCTCAGTTTGTAGCTGCTATTAGCTCAGTTTGTTAGCTGCTGTTAGCTCAGTTTGTTAGCTGCTGTTAACACAGTTTGTTAGCTGCTGTTAGCTCAGTCTGTTAGCTGCTGTTAGCTCAGTCTGTTAGCTGCTGTTAGCTCAGTCTGTTAGCTGCTGTTAGCTCAGTTTGTTAGCTCAGTTTGTAGCTGCTGTTAGCTCAGTTTTTTAGCTGCTGTTAGCTCAGTTTGTTAGCTCAGTTTGTTAGCTGCTGTTAGCTCAGTCTGTTAGCTCATGTTAGCTCAGTTTGTTAGCTGCTGTTAGCTCAGTTTGTTAGCTGCTGTTAGCTCATGTTAGCTCAGTTTGTTAGCTGCTGTTAGCTCATGTTAGCTCAGTTTGTTAGCCGGGCTGCCCAGACTGGGAGCTCTGGGGGAGTGTCAGTGTTTGTACCAGAGGAGTTTTGGACCAGCAGGAAGGACGTAACGGCAGAGGAGAAGAGAGCGAAGAGGACATGGGAAAAAAAGTCAGTCACAGATTTACCTGTCAGTCAAAGCGTCCCCGCTCTTAATCCTGCATAACTTTAAGCCTTAATATAATGTGAACAGGTGAGTTGTATATAAATTCACCCTCAGTACAGTTGTCATGAACGGGGAAATTAGCTACAGAGACCAAAACTGTTTTTTGTACCAGGCTTAAAACATGTTTATTTCTGCTGTGAAGTTGGACATTGTGGATGGAGCTTTATGGAGACTGACTCACTTCTGGAGCCAGCCTCAGGTGGACGTTAGAGGGACTGCAGTTTGTGTTTCCTTCACAGATACATGTTAGCTTAGCATTCAGGAGCTGTGACACATGTCTGATCATGTGACCGGTGATGTCACTCTGTACAGTGTCTCATATATGGACACGATGGACAATAGAGCCGGACTGTCTTAATCTCCCATCATGCCTTTCCCTCCCTGTTTCCCGCCGTAATCCTCCATCAGTGAGTGACGGTGATGAACGAGGCTTTGACAAACGCCGTGTTTCATTACGTGTCGCCTCAGGGAGCGGCGTGTTGTGATATTTCATAAATCTGTGTGCAGTTAAAGTGAAACAAAAGCTGAGTGGGATTAAAACGGGGCCGAGCTGCTATTCTTACTCTTTAATAATAGAAAGTTGACTCAGCTGACGAGTTACACGCCGACAGAGCAGCGACCTCTGACCCGCCATCAGCTGTCGCCGGGCGCAGGTTTCAGGGTGCGCTTGTTTTTCTTTTGTTCAGGCATGTCGCCCAGCTTCAGTTTTTATTGCTTCATCCACAGAGTGAGGACGGACTCGTGTTACCGCGCGGCGTCCCGCAGCTTTAAGACGCAGCGACACGTCCTTCATGTTTGAGCGTTCCTGTTAAAGCCGACGAGACACGACAGACTCCACGATCAAACACTTCAGCCAACGAGAAGAAACATAAATATTAAATAATATAACATGAATATTAATCAGCTCTTAGTTCCACATTTTAAATTTAATCTCCTAAATGATGCAGATGCTGAACTTGTTGGGGACTATTTTCAGTGGCGGATGAATCTACATTTGGTGTTCTTCAATAAATGACTCAAATCTTTTATTATTGGCATGATATATATATATAAAACAGTTTGGTTGTTAATTTACAGTTAAAAAAACAGTGAAGTTACGTAAAAATGTATTTTATTTATATTTATTTATATTTATTTAGGTTTTTTTCATAAATTTATGATTTTGAGGCGCCACACGCGGTCACGGAGACGTCGTATTTCAGCGTGCACGGTTATTAAATCTATTTTAAAGTCTGCAGATGGAGACTTTGAGTCTTCTATTAAAGATGTTCAGGATGAGCTCTGATGACGAGCTGTGCTCGTTCTATTGATTATTAAAATAAAGTCCATCCTGTCCGCGACCTCTCCGTGTTCGGAGGTGTTTTATAAATAAAGTTTCACTCACTGACTTGCTGCTGATAGCGCCGCACATTTCTCTGTAAGCCCTCCATCTATCCATCCATCCTCCATCCCTCCATCCATCCTCCATCCCTCCATCCCTCCCAGCTGTCTCTCTCCTTTCCACCCCTCCACCCCTCCATCCTCCACCCCTCCATCCTCCCTCCAGCCCTCCACCCCTCCATCCCTCCCAGCTGTCTCTCTCCTCTCCATCCCTCCACCCCTCCATCCATCAGCTGTCTCGCTCTCCGCAGGACAAACCAGCTCCGAGGCCGGTTTGCTCGTTTCCCGGAGAGATCTGACTTCCTCTGGGAAGGAAAGCAGATCTCTGCTGACTAATTGAGTTTCTCTGTTTGTTTTACTCTTTCTGCATCTCTCCGTCATCCCTCTCTCTCTTCCTCCAGTTGTCTCTCCGTTGATTTTCTCTAATCCACAGTAACTTTGTGTGAAGCTTAAACACTGACTCACACACATAATAATACACACACATAATAATACACACACATAATAATACACACACATAATAATACACACACATAAACACACTGTAACACCGGACCACTGACTCATGCTCCAGAACTGCAAGGTAACCAAGGTAACCAAGGTAAGGAGGTAAGGAGGTAACGAGGTAACGAGGTAACGAGGTACATTTACAAAGAGTACAAGATACTGTTTTGATTTTAGCTTAGCTTAGCTTAGCATAGCATATCAGTGGAAACCATGTCCAGATGTTCACCAAGCTCTCACCAACCACTAAAAGTCAGTCCCACATTTACTCTTGTCCGGCGGCTTCTTGCTCGCTCACTCTCTCCTTTTCTCTTCTTAGCTTCCTCCGTCAGCGTCCTCTTCACTCTCTTCTCCTCTGCCATCATGTCCATAGAAGCTGCTGAGCCTGGTTACCTCCTCTTCTTCTTCCTGGTAGTCCATAACGCCTGTTGGTACAAACACTCAGTTCGTTAGCTGACGAACTGAGCTAACAGCAGCTAACAGACTGAGCTAACATGAGCTAACAGCAGCTAACAGACTGAGCTAACATGAGCTAACAGCAGCTACAGCTGTCAGCAGTTTACTTCACTGTCCATCATAAACTCTGTAAATCACAGAGAGTTGAGGCGGAGCAGCCGGAGGACATCAGAGGGAAAACCAGAAAACATTTCCTCCATAAAATATGATCCAGTTTCACCAGAATCAGTGAAATAGTTGCTGCTGTGTGACTGTGAGACCGGTTCTGTGGAGAACAAACATGTAGCTGATGGTCCATCACTTTCCCTGGAATCTCTCAGTTCTACATTTGAGCAGCATCAGTATCTGAACCACTTTAATCTGGATCTGTGGGTCAGGTCACAGAGCTGAGACTACGAGCTGTCAACAGGAACCAGAGAGAAGTCCTAATGGGTCGAGACGGGTCGCACTCATAACACACTCTGTAACGTGACCCAGACTCTAACCTTGTGTGTGATGGAGGTTACTTTGATGGTAGCAGTTGTAAAGTCGTGTGCAGACTTTCAGCAGCTGATAATCTTCACGCTGATTCCTCTATTAATAAAAAACTGTTTCCTGGACTCAGGTCCCACGTTCTGCAGGTACATGAAGAGAACCGACCTGAGCCGGCCCGTAAACACAGAGGAGGAGGCCGCGTGAACACGTGAACAATTCAAGAGATTCATAATACATGAATGTACACACACTCACACACACACACACACAGCACTCGTGCAGTGTTAATACTGATATAATACTGTGTAAACCCTCTACAGACCGCACACACTCACACACACACACATACACATACTCACACACACACTCACATACACACACTCACACATGCACACACACACACATGCACACATACACTCTCACACACACACATACACACACTCACACATGCACACATACACTCTCACTCTCACACACACACATACACACACTCACACATACACACACACACACTCACACACACACACACACACACACACACTCACACACACACTCACACACACACTCACACATGCACACACACTCACACACACACACACTCACACACACACACACACACACACACACACACACACACACACACACACACACTCACACACACACACACACACACTCACATACACACACTCACACACACACACACACACACACTCACACACACACACACACACACACTCACACTCTCACACACACAAACATACTCACACACTCACACACTCACACACACACACACACACACACTCACACATACAGAACAATGGGCCGATGCTATAAACTTATTTTAGCTGAACAACAGAGACGCCAAGGGAACCCCGAGCTCGTCCTGCTAATCCCTGTGCTGTCACTCAGAATGACACAAATGCTCACACACACACACTCACACACACACACACACACACAGATGTATGGAGCTCTGTCTACAGAATATAATCTTCATGTTTAATCAGCTGACTGATGCTTTCTCTCGTTGCAATCAGCCCAAATCTGGTGTCACGGTGAAAACTTTAATGTCTCTGAGCAGAGTTTTTATTATTAACTCAAAGAACAAACTCAGCTGTAATCAGGTGGATTAATGATGAAATCTTCATTCATATGATCTGATGTGGAGAGGTGGGCAGGAGTCGGACATATAGGGTCCTGATGTCCATAAATAGTCTGCGTGGATGAATGAGTCCAGGCTTCCATAGATAGCCCACAGATGGTGCAGAGGGGATGAGGAGGGAGCAGATGTGGGCTTTACCTCTGCTTCATGTTGGTATTCCATCCTGACCACAGCACGCCTTTTATGACCAGCCAACCGAGCCCCGGCCGGCCAATCGGCTGCAGCGGACGAGGTCACATGCAGCGCTGACCTTCACGGGGAGGTTATAAAGTGATGTGATGCTCTGTGGAGGAACTTATTGTGTTCTGCTGCACATCCTCTCAAACCACAACCCGTCCACAGAGCTTCGGACCAGAGCAGACTGACCCGGCACCGTGAGTACATGCAGGCAGCAGTGATGCTTAGACCAGTTCAGTTGTAAATGTGTGTCTGAATACTACAGTACCCATGAGCCCGTGAGTTTTCTCACTTATCGTGCAGTCAGGGTGAAAATACTGAATCAGCTGAAGGTTCCAGGAGAACTCCAGATTCCAGATTCCTTCAAAGTTTTGAATGTTTGAAATTTTCACGTCTAAACTTCGATACAGGTCGTGTTGGTGACGTCATGATTTTAGTTTAGGTTCTGCTCACATGGTCTGTCTGCTACGCTGCCGCCATCATGTTCGATTCCTGAACGCTGTCATCAACGTGCACACGGCAAAATACCTTTGGATGCAATTGGAGAACCAATCAGAGCGATGACGCGTGGCGTTGGGGCGGAGCTCGGCCCGTTCTCTCAGAGCAGCAGAACAGATCTGGACCTCCTGGAACCGCCTACTCGCCTCCAATAATCTGACACTGACTCCAGACACACCGTGTCTCGTGTCTTTAGTAACTTGTCGTGAACTCTGAGAGTCTTCCAGTTGATCCACGGGGGAAATTCCTCCGTCAGGCCTCGCTGTGTCGTCGGTGAATCTGGAGCGTTTCAGATGGATCCTCTTGAGCTGATGTGGCAGCTGAGCCAGATTTACTGTAAATGACCGACATGCCTTCATACTGACATCATAGCTCAGTTTGAGTCCGTGGCTTCGCTGACAGGTCGAGTGCCAGCGAACGAGATCACATAAATAAATAAATCCATGAAACAGATCAACAGTCTTCATCTGAACCAACACGCGACGTTTGTTCTGTTTGTTCTGCAGCATCTTTAAATTAAACTAGTGAAGCTGCATGAACACTGATTAATCAGGACACCGTGCTGATCAACCATCAGTTCAGTGTTTTGATAGAACCTGAATGACCTTTGACCTCTGACCTGCAGTCGTTGGTTTCAGAACTTTAAATTAAACTAATAAAATAGGCGTAAAGTGTTTTAAGGCTTCATCATGAAACTCTGCCAACATCGACGACGCATGTCGGAGAGTTCTGCTAAAACAGGAAAGACTGAACCGACTGACAGACAGGATGGAGGGACGACGGGACCAGCCGGACCCGAGCTTCTGCTGAGCATGGAAGAAAGAATCAGCTCCAGCTTTGAGACGCAGCTCAGGTGATGCTGCTCGCCCGTTCATCACTACCGAAGAGCCAAGAGTCCTGAAGCTCTCAAGAGAGGAAGGTCCACTGTTAGTCCACATGTTCCCGGGTCACAGCACAGACGCTGCTTTCTACACCAGGTTTCTCCCGCCAAGCTTCAAGCGTTGGACAAGAAGGACAGAGACAAACTGTCCTGTCATCCTTTACCAAAGTAAACTACCTGACACAAACGCTTTAAATGTGCAGCCGAAGCGTCGGTGACTTGGTAACGAAGAAACACAGCAAACTGTTGAGTCTACTCATGAATATATAATTAGTATATGTATCATGTTTAAATACGTGGCCTTGAAGGCAGAGACATGAAGAGACTTTCTGCTCTTTATTTCCACGTCTGCATCATCTGTGAGGACGAACGCTTAAATAATAAGAAGCCGTGTCAGTTCCTCTGTCTGTTATACTGTCCAGAGTTAGAAGAAAGAAGACACGAGGCTGTTCTTAGATCAGCAGCATTCTTTTTTCTTAGAATGACAAAGTGTAAAATGTTGTTCTCATGTTCTCGTGTTCTCGTGTTCTCATGTTCAGATGTTCTCGTGTTCTCGTGTTCACATGTTCTCATGTTCTCATGTTCAGATGTCTCGGTTCCTGGATATGACGGAGTTCGGAGAATCTGGTCGTTACCTTCGTCTCACCAACCTGGAGTACCTGGCGGCCAAAGCTCAGGCCTTCGATGGTACAGGCATTCACAGTCTGTGGGTGGAAGACGAGGCAGCTTCATGTTTGTTAAAATATTAAAGACGGTCTGTCTTTTTTCATCTCTCAGGTACGAAGCGAGTTTGGATGCCTGACGACGTTGAAGCGTACACAGAGGTGGAGATCAGAGAGCTGAACGGAGACAAGACCACCGTGGAGACCAAGGACGGACGGGTAGGCCGACATTCAGATGATCCTGATGCTGATGCTGAAGCTGATGCTGAAGCTGATGCTGATGCTGATGCTGATGCTGATCCTGAAGCTGATGCTGATGCTGAAGCTGATCCTGATCCTGAAGCTGATGCTGAAGCTGAAGCTGATTCTGATGCTGATCCTGATGCTGATGCTGATGCTGATCCTGATCCTGATCCTGATCCTGATCCTGATCCCGATGCTGTCCTCTGCACAGCTGATCGTTCACGTTGTTTTACATGTTTCAGTTTCTGATCGTGAAAGAAGACGACCTCCAGCCGATGAACCCTCCGAAGTTTGACATGATGGAGGACATGGCCATGCTGACTCACCTGAACGAAGCTTCGGTCCTCTTCAACCTGAGGCGGAGATACAGCATGTGGATGATCTACGTCAGTAATCTGAAACACACAATCCCTCACGAACCTTTTGCTCAGCGTGGTCGTCATCCTCCGTCTCTACTTTCAGACGTACTCCGGTCTGTTCTGCGTGACGGTCAACCCGTACAAATGGCTGCCGGTCTACACTCCCGAGGTGGTGTCGGCCTACAAAGGGAGGCGTCGTGCAGATACGCCGCCACACATCTACGCCATCGCCGACAACGCCTACACCGACCTGCTGCAGAGTGAGTCACCTCTGACCTCTAACATTAACCCTGCAGGTTCATTTTGCTCCAACCAGCCAGTCTGTTAGTCTTCATACTGTTGGACCAATGGTTGGAGTCAGTCCTCCATCGTCTGCTGATGGTTCCTCTTGTTCCTCCACAGATCGCGAGAACCAGTCGATGCTGATCACGTAAGTCACGACCGCTTTAACCTTATAGGTTGATCTGATGCTTCAGAGTGCTGGATGTGCCTCCATGGAGGAGGCTGTTGTGGATGGATGAGTCGAACAAACACTTGGAGACCGTTTGTATATAGGCTCCATGAGTCAACCTATGTAATTATTTCAGTCAGGCACCACCTGACACACCTTCACAAACATCAAATTCAAAAGTCTGTGAAGGTTCTCCGTCACCCAGGTCATCGTGCTTCTAGAAGGGTCAAATCTGTGGCAACTGGACTTGGACTTGGTTGTAGATCCGTGACAACCATTGTTGCTTAATGAAACCGAGTCAACGCTGAGTTTTGGTTTCACGATCCTGAAAGAAAGTCCTGCGTTTGTTTGACTCATTCATCCACCTCACCTGCACCATGAGGACTCCGGGTACGTAGATGCGAACTTCTTCCACCTCTGGCTCTGTAACATTCAAACATGGCTGTAACGTCTCATCAGCATCATTTAATCTGACTGAACACGTGAACCAATCTGCATGACAGTAGCATGTTTTCGTTCTTTCACGTCACCGTTAAACAAAAAGTCTTTCTGTGTTCGACGTCCGCTCAGTGGAGAGTCCGGCGCCGGGAAAACTGTCAACACCAAGAGGGTGATTCAGTACTTTGCCATCGTCGCTGCTCTCGGAGAAAACGTGAAGAAAGGAGTGAGTCTTTGTCTTCATGACAAACGTGAAGAATGTTTTGAAGAATACTGTTTATCGTGTCTCACACCTCTCTGTCTCCGTCCATTCAGGGCTCTTTAGAGGACCAGATCATCGAAGCCAATCCTGCCATGGAGGCGTTCGGCAACGCCAAAACCATCCGCAACGACAACTCCTCTCGCTTTGTGAGTGATTGTACATATAGAGTAAAGGATCTTCCTCCGCTGTGGGTGTTTGAAGAGTCTGTTTGTGTGTTTTAAGGGAAAATTCATCAGAATCCATTTTGGGCCGACCGGGAAGCTGGCGTCCGCCGACATCGACATCTGTGAGTGGAACGACAGCGTTTAGAGTCTAACGATGAATCCTCTGAACTCCTCTGTGTGTGACAGTATCAGTGTGTGTTTGTGTGTTTGTGTGTTTCAGACCTTCTGGAAAAGTCCAGAGTCGTGTTTCAGCAGCCCGGAGAGAGAAGCTACCACATCTACTACCAGATCCTGTCCAGTCACAAGCCAGAGCTCCAAGGTAACACGTGTCGTCATGAACTGAAGTCCAAATCCAGTACTCGAGTACTCGAGTCCATCGAACATTTAAAACAAACAAAAGTGTGATGTTTCATTCATGAAAAGAAGCTGAGATCAGTCTGCACACCAACAGGTGGCAGCAGAGTCAAACAAACCGCGTTCGTGTTCTGTTAAAAACTGACGTGATGAATCTCTGAAATCCTCCGTCCGTCATGTTTCACCTCCAAACTTCTCACCTTTCATTCTGATAATAAATTATCCAACACATTCATATATCTCAGCAGTTTGTTAATATTTTATATGAAGGTCAAACAGCAACACACGTATCAATAATAAAATGATGTAAGAGGCACTTTCTCTTCAGTTATATTTATTTGCATTTCCCTCTCCCATTTTTGCTTTATGTACAGTGTTGAGTGTTTGTGAAGAGATGAAATGCCAGAGCATAACTTGCTTACAATGCCCTTGTTACTGCCTGAATCATAAGCATTAAAAAATACTCTTATAAGTGCCGGTGGTTCGTTCGAGTTAGTTCCCCTGATCTCCTTTAGGAAGTAACTGCGAATTTGAAGGTATCTATAAAAATCTACTCTAACTCATACTTCTGGCACAGGGTTTGAAAGCTGACCATCTCCCACTTATCAACAATTCTACACAAAGCTGTGATTCCACGTTGAGACGTGGTCAAAATACACGCGGTTGTTTTGAATGTGGATTTCTCTTTTCTCCCAGGCGGCGTTCAGGACTTTTTCTTTCACCGTGTATTGAAGGAAGCGCACCACAACACTGCGCGGTGGTCTCCCCGCCGCTGGTTGTTGGGCGAGTGATCTATGAGCCCGCTCAATACCCAAGTTGTCACCTTGGTTCAAACCGAGTTTCTCTCCTAGTTCAGTCTTTATCAGATTTTCAACCATCTCAGCCACGGACGGACCCTCGGTATTTTCCGGCACACCGTAAATTCGGATGTTATTACGCCTGGAGCGCCCCTCCAGGTCGGTAATCTTATTTTGCATCACCTGGTAGCTTTTCAGTAGCTGAGTGAGAGCATCCTTAACTCCCACATCAAACCGTTCAATGTCCGTCACTCTGTCCTCCACCTCGCTCAGGCGTTGGATCGCTCCTTGTATCTCTCCGGAAACCTCTTGCAGTTTCTGGTTGATTTCTGACGCTAGCTCGCCCATTTGCTGCTTCATATCAGTGCGTACATTGGAGCGGAGACCAACGAGCTCCTCCTTTACCTCTGCCTTTAGTGCGGACATCCCGGTGCACATTACTTCGCCCATTATTGTCCGTATGGAGTCGAGTGTTAAGCTAGCGGGGTCAGCCTCCGCTCCGCGGGCGCCATTTTGGGTGCCGCCGTCGCCCGTGTCGGGTTCTTTCTCCGTGTCTTGTTCTGCGTTTTTATTCATTCTTGTTGTCATACCCTTTCTAGATTTATCCCCAGACATTTTGTATTGGTATCTGTCCAGTTCTAGTTCAATTTCCTCGAATTAGGGGGGATTTTGCCAGGCCAATGCAGGAGCTCGCAAACTATGCTGCCATACTTCGCCTCAAGCCACCGGAAGTCCTCCGTAAGAGGCGCTTTCTGTATTTTTACATGTTTAGAAAGAAAAACACAAAGAAATTCATTTATTTATATATTTTTTAGAAAGAAAAACACAAAGAAATTCATTTATTTATATATTTATACTTTTTTGTACCTCCTAATATGAACTAATCAAATCATCACCAACATGTTTTAAATGTTGCTTCAGCGTTGTTTTAACGTTGTCCTGTGTTGCAGACATGCTGCTGGTGTCCACCAACCCCTACGACTACCACTTCTGCTCCCAGGGTGACACCACGGTGGGAAGCATCAACGACGGAGAGGAGCTGGAGCTCACTGATGTATACACACACACACACAAACACACACACACACACACACACACACACTCCTGACCATGAAAACACACTCTGTCCTCTGATGAACTCTAATATGTGTGTGTGTGTGTGTGTGTGTGTGTGTGTGTGTGTGTGTGTGTGTGCAGCACGCCATGGACACGCTTGGCTTCACGTCGGAGGAGAAGTACGGCTGCTATAAGATCGTTGGAGCCATCATGCACTTTGGAAACATGAAGTTCAAGAAGAAGCAGCGAGAGGAGCAGGCCGAGGCCGACGGCACCGAGAGTGAGTCCAGACCCAACACACCAATCCTCATCACTCATCAATAATCAGATTAAAGACACACAGTTCATGTTCATGTGTCCAGGTGTGGACAAAGCTGCGTACCTGATGGGCATCAGCTCTGCTGACCTGCTCAAAGGTCTGCTCAACCCTCGAGTCAAAGTCGGAAACGAGTTCATCGTGAAAGGACAAACTGTCGAACAGGTAACCGACCGACCGACCGACCGATCAGTTTAACTGTATCTCTGATGTCTGCACTACATCACACCTGACTGATCATTTCATGTCTGCAGGTGAACTATGCAGTGGCAGCTCTGGCCAAAGCCACCTATGACCGGATGTTTAAGTGGCTCGTGAGTCGTATCAACTCGTCCTTGTACACCGCTCTGCCACGTCAGTACTTCATCGGAGTTCTCGACATCGCCGGCTTCGAGATCTTTGAGGTAAAGACGAGAGAACGACAGAAACGTTGATTCAGTTTCTGAACTGTAAACTCAGCTGAAACAGCGTGGGTGGATGTTTTTCACTTGTGATAGAGCTAAGATAGAAATTCACCTCCTTCAGTCTTTGTGCTGATCATGTCTCGGACCTTCAGTATGTTGTTCATCTCCTTCTGCAGTTCAATAACTTCGAGCAGCTGTGCATCAACTTCACCAACGAGAAGCTGCAGCAGTATTTCAACCACCACATGTTCATCCTGGAGCAGGAGGAGTACAAGACCGAGGGCATCGAGTGGACCTTCATCGACTTCGGTTTGGACCTGCAGGCCTGCATCGACCTCATAGAGAGGGTGTGTGTGTTTGAGCTTGTGTTACTCACAGGACGAGGTTATTGTGTTTGTCAGGCCCAAATATCTTTGATATCAACACAACAAATGAATGCACTTTGGATTTTCAGCCCATGGGTATTCTGTCCATCATGGAGGAGGAGTGCATGTTCCCCAAGGCCACGGACCTCAGCTTTAAAACCAAACTCTACGACAACCATCTGGGGAAGTCGCCCAACTTCCAGCGGCCACGACTCGACAAGAAGCGCAAATATGAGACGCACTTTGAGTTGTTTCACTACGCCGGGGTGGTGAGTAATCAGCTCATCTTAGAGTCTCTGAATTATTTATTACTGGATCCAACCAGAAGTAATAGCTGTGGAATAAATAAGGTAATTAAGTTAATTGCTGTTTTCACGGCTGACGTGTTTCCATCACACGGTCGTTTAAATTAAATTAAGGATGCAATTTCTGATTTCGGAGGCCGTGATAGAAATATGAAATGAGCAAAACTCTGAAGAAAAGAATCTGCAGTAATGGATTTGCTTCACAGTTTTTTTCTACGACAAAAAAACTAACGTTGTGAGGAACAGGTCGAGCGGAGCCGAGCCTCCAAAGCAGCGATGCGACTGAGTTTTCTGGTTATTTATTTCTGCTTCAGTGCTGCCCCAGGACCCGAGACCTTTTGAGTCTAGTAACTAAATCAGTAAAACCAGCTTCACACCAACAGGCGACGTCCTAAAGATTAAAGCTGGAGCAGAGACATTAGTTCTTTCATTCTTGGTTCACTTTCATGTTAACGGTTTGAGCCCATGAGTACAGACACTCAGACGTGGTTTGGTGACTTTTAATCGTCCTTCTTTTATCTTTGCTTACAACCCTTCAGGTGCCGTACAACATCACCGGCTGGCTGGATAAGAACAGAGATCCTCTGAATGAGACGGTGGTGGTTCTGTTCCAGAAATCCGCCAACAAACTGATGGCTGGACTGTTTGAGAACTACATCAGCGCTGAGATGGGTAACTACACAAACATCCGATATCTGAAAGTCTGGAAAACAAACACTTCAGAGGATGGAGTGTGGTGACGCTGTGTGAGGAAACTTTGTGCTGTTGTTTCAGCCGGGAACCCAAAGGCTGAAACCAAGCAGAGGAAGAGGAAAGGAGCTTCCTTCCAGACAGTTTCACAGTTACACAAGGTGAGTCCAGACCTGCAGGACTGTTTGTGCAGCGCTGAACTGGGTCCGAACAGTACAGCATGAAACAATACTCAACTATCAGTCTGACTTCTGGTGCTCGTCACCATCGTTGTCATTGTGAAAACAGTCGTGTCGTCTTCACCAGTAGATCTGCAGCTCTTGTTCTGTTTTGTATTTCAATGCAGGAGAACCTGAACAAACTGATGGCGAACCTCCGCAGCACTCAGCCTCACTTTGTCCGCTGCATCATCCCCAACGAGTCCAAGAATCCAGGTAGCATGGAGCATGCTAGGATGAGATATTAATAATAATACAGCAGATTTAATCTAAAACATTGTTGAAGATGTCTCGAGTGTGCCTTGATGTGTTTTCCAGGTGTGATGGATCCGTTCCTGGTCCTCCATCAGTTGAGGTGTAACGGAGTCCTTGAGGGCATCAGGATTTGCAGGAAGGGCTTTCCAAACCGTATCCTGTATGCTGAGTTCAAACAACGGTCGGTGCCAACCTGAAGCCGATGTTTCAGAAGTTACACTGATCTGATGAGTACTCCTCAGTAACCCATGTGTACTTTGGTTTCTCAGTTATCGCATCTTGAATCCTGCTGCGATCCCAGAGGCCTCGTTTGTCGACAGCAGGAAAGCTGTGGAGAAACTGCTGTGCTCTCTGGACATAGACCACACCCAGTACAAGTTTGGACAGACTAAGGTACAGCACAGAGACTGAACAGCACCAGTTAAGGTTAAAGCCTGAAATGAGATTAAGATGAAGACAAAACACCTCTGTGATCTCTGTCTGTCCATCCCAGGTGTTTTTCAAGGCGGGTCTGTTGGGTCAGTTGGAGGACATGAGGGACTCCCGTCTGTCTCAGATCCTCACCACCGTTCAGGCCATGTCCAGAGGGAAGCTGATGAGGATGGAACGACAGAAGATGATGCTGCACAGGTCAGTGTGACAACCATCAGACTAATAATAAGAATCAAAGCAGAATGTCGGCTGGACTCTGAAGATCTGTCTTGTCTTCGTCCTCTCAGGGACGCTGTCATGGTGATCCTGTTCAACCTCCGAGCGTTCTTCTCCGTGAGGACTTGGCCCTGGATGATGTTGTTCTATAAGCTCCGCCCGCTGCTCAGGAGCGCCCAGGTGGAGAAAGAGCTGGCTGCTCTCAACGACGATTTCGGCAAATTAAAAGACGCCTATGACAAGTGTGTTCATGTCATCACGCCGGACTGTGTTCTGTTATTATTCAGAGCTTCAGATCATATAAACGTCTGGTGTTCTGTCCATCAGGTCGGAGGGAAAGCGCCGGGAGGCGGAGGAGCGGCAGGTGGTTTTGATTCAGGAGAAAAATGACCTGGCTCTGCAGCTCCAGGCTGTGAGTAACACTGAGATGTAAAGAAAGTCACATTTACACCTTGGTCGGTGTTAAACTGGCCCAATATAAATTGTTTATCTTGGCTCCGCTCCTTTTTAAACTGTGTGATGGCTTAGTATAAGTTAAAGGTTATTAAAGTCAACTGGATTAGTTTCTTGAATACCCTCATCCAAGAGGTTTAAGGTAAAGTGTGGAGACCCAGAACTGTTACTCATGGACACACCGCTCCATCCAGACCGTTGAGGTCCAGCAGGCCCAACCAGCTAATCTTTTTTCTATTTCAACGATCCAGGAGCAGGACAACCTGATGGATGCTGAGGACCGCTGCAACCAGCTGATTCAGTCCAAAATCACTCAGGAGTCGAAGCTGAAGGAGATGCAGGAGCGTCTTGAGGATGAGGAGGAGGTGAGCAGCACGCTGATGTCCAAGAAACGAGTGCTGGAGGACGAGGCTGTGTCACTGAAAAGAGACGTGGACGATCTGGAGATAACCCTGGCCAAAGTGGAGAAAGACAGACATGGACTGGAGAATAAGGTGAGTTAACGATGTATCACTGCAGGGTTCCTTCACGTTACATGACTGGTGATGGGTGGAACTGATCAGCTTACGTGACTTTTCCTCCCCGTCCAGGTGAAGAACCTGTCCCAGGAGATGTGTGTTCTGGATGAATCCATAGCGTCTCTGAGCAGAGAGAAAGCTGCCCTGCAGGAGGCCCACCAGCAGGTTCTCAATGACCTTCAGGCCCAGGAGGACAAGGTCAACATGTTGGCCAAGGCAAAGGCTCGACTGGAGCAGCAGGTGGACAACGTAAGAGACCATGAAGCATCAACATGTCGAAATATGAAGACAACCAAACTGTCTTTGTGCTGTCTGCCTGATTTATATTTATCTGTTTGCGAACACGTCTGCTGTCTTTCTACTTCGAAGGACCCCGTGACCCACCTTCAAGAACTGTACTGTAGACCATGAGAACCACCTAAAGAACCTCTAGAGCCTATTTAGTAACATAAGAACTTAAAGGACCCCTGAATGTCATTAAGGACTCTAAAACCTCCACTAGAACAAACAGCTTATCTTAGCTATAGCTTTTTGATGATTATTGGAACCACTGGAACCTCCTCAATGATCGCCTGAAATCCCTGAAGAACCACCACAGCCACAAAGAAAACCTCTGAATGACAATAACTACATACAACACCCCTTCTTTATATGTCATCATAGTAGAACACAGTAGAACTGCCTAGAACCTCCTAATGGACTAATGGACTACAAAAACCCCTAAAAGTCCTTCAGTGTTCTAAAGGACCTACACAGGACCACATCTTAATTGTACACAGTGTAGTTGTGCTGGTGCGCTCCTCGCTGATAAAATTGGTCGTAGGTTTTATGATTAATATCATAATGATGTTTTATATATGAAGTCCTTGAGCATTGCATTAACCACCTTGCAGATCAGGCACATGACTTTATCCGACCCTTAATCCAATTGGATTAAAACTATCAACTGTAATTCATCGCAGGCCGCCATTGGCTCGTGGGCCGCACTTTGAGAACCTATGCTCTCGATGGACCATAAAGACCTTTACATTCCCTTTATGACCACTAGAACCTCCTACAGAAAGACCCCTCAAACCTCCTTATTGGTCATCAGGGTTAAAAGATTGACATGAAGTAAAACCTAACATGAAGTATCTTCTGTGGTTTTGGTACACTGTGATATTGAGGTGCATCCACCCTGCAGGTAGAAGGTTCCTTGGAGCAGGAGAAGAAGGTGCGAATAGATCTGGAACGAACCAAACGTAAGCTGGAGGGGGATCTAAAGTTATCCATGGACTCAGTGCGTGACCTTGAGAACCAGAAAGAAGATCTGGAGGAGAGACTGAAGAAGTAAGAAAACACACGAGTTCTTTTATTTCATCAGTGTTTATCTTTCATTTGATGTTACACTGAACGTCACTCTGTCTCTCTGACCGTCCTAAAGAAAAGACTTTGAGTTCGGTCAGCTTCAGTCTAAAATGGAGGATGAACAGAGTTTGGTTGCTCAGCTTCAGAAGAAGATGAAAGAGCTTCAGGTTGGTCAGATCCTTCAGCTTCCTGATCTTCAGCCCTTCATCGCTGCTGCTTCACGACTCTGTTCTGCTCCCTCAGACCCGTATCGAGGAGCTGGAGGAGGTTCTGGACGCGGAGCGAGCGTGGCGTTCCAAAGCTGAACGTCAGAGGAACGAGATCGCCAAAGAGCTGGAGGAGCTCGGAGAGAAACTGGAGGAGGCGGGAGGAGCTTCTGCTGCTCAGATCGCTCTCAACAGGTCAACATCTGTTTTAAGGCTCCACCCACTCACACATCTGTAATAATCTAACCATCAGCTCTGCAGGTCGAGAGCTGTTATTCAGATATTTATGACATTTGATTTGTTTTATGGCCAAAGCTTTGGATTCTTTACACCTCCCTTCTTCTTCACATACCTGACAGTCTGAGTGAGCCCTGTGACTCAAAGTGGATCTGACTTCATGTCAAACAGGAAAAGGGAGGCAGACTTCCTGAAGATGCGGCGGGAGCTGGAGGAGGCGGGGCTTCACCACGAGGTGACGGCCGCCACCCTGAGGAAGAAGCACTCGGACACGGTGGCGGAGCTCAGCGAGCAGATCGACGCTCTGCAGAGAGCCAAACAGAAACTGGACAAAGAGAAGGTGGAGCTGAGGCTGGAGGCCGATGACCTGGCTGCTAACGTGGAGCAGCTGTCCAGGGCCAAGGTGAACACAGGTGCACCTTAAAAAAGATTTCATCATCATCATCAACCACTGATGATGATTGAGTCATATGTGTGTGTGCAGGGCGCTGTGGAGAAGATGTGCAGGGTGTATGAGGACCAGCTGAACGAAAGCAGGAGCAGAGCAGAGGATCTGCAGAGACAGCTGACCGAAGTGTCTGCTCAGAGAGCACGAGCACTCACCGAGACCGGTACGAGTCACTGAGGAGGTCCAGTTAGATTTCCTCATGAAGGAGCTCCTTCCTAACCACTTTCAACTCTTGGTGTTCTTCCAGCTGAGTACAGCCGTCGTCTGGAGGAGCGGGATGCTATGATTGGCCAGCTTCAGCGCTCCAAGGCCGGCGTTTGCCAAAACTCTGAAGATCTGAAGCGGCAGCTGGAGGAGGACAGCAAGGTAACCCTGAAGCTTTAAACTCCTCTGAAGCCTGCTGCTGTCTCTAGTATCTGACCCAGTAACTGTGTTTGTGTTCCAGGCTCGTGTCGCGCTGGCTCATGCGGTCCAGGCGTCCCGTCATGACTGCAGTCTGCTCAGAGAGCAGCTGGAGGAGGAGCAGGAGGCCAAGGCTGAACTGCAGAGGGCGCTGTCCAAAGCCAACAGCCAGGTGGTTCAGTGGAGAGCCAAGTACGAGACGGACGCCGTGCTCAGAATAGAGGAGCTGGAGGACGCAAAGTAAGATACTCAAAGTGTCTAAAGGACGTCTGTACACAAATACTGACTGAGGACTGACAGCTTGTTCACTGTTCACTGCAGGAAGAAGTTGGTGGTCAAACTTCAGACTGTGGAGGAGGCTGTGGAGACGTCTCAGGCTAAATGTTCCTCACTGGAGAAAACCAAACAGGGTCTGCAGGTAGAGATCGAAGACCTGGTGGTTGAACTGGAGCGATCCAACGCTGCTGCTCTGGCTCTGGACAAGAAGCAACGCAACTTTGACAAGGTTAGTCAGCAACACAGAGACAACCCTCAACACAGACGTAGACGACAGAGGAAATGAACATGGGTGTGTTTGTGTGTTTGATGCAGTTGTTGAGCGACTGGAAGCTGAAGTTTGATGAGAGTCAGACGGAGCTGGAGCTGTCGCAGAAAGAGTCCCGCAGTCTGAGCACCGAGCTCTTCAAACTGAAGAACAGCTATGAAGAAGCTCTGGACCACCTGGAGACGGATAAACGAGAAAACAGGAACCTGCAAGGTACCTTCTCCTTCACGCCGCCATCTTTAATCAGAGCAGCCACATAAATAACAAGATAATAATAAGAGCTCAGACAACTGCTTTAGTTCACATCCTCCGACATTGTTGAATGTTGTGACTGACTTTGTCCAGATGAAATCCTGGACCTGACGGATCAGATCAGTCAGGGAGGGAAGACCATCCACGAGCTGGAGAGGATGAAGAAGCTCCTGGATGTGGAGAAGAGTGATATCAGAGCAGCTCTGGAGGAAGCAGAGGTAACCAGCTTACCTGCTGTAGACACCTGTAGTCAACCCGTCACCAACCAAAATTAACGTTTACTAAACTGCTGCATCTTCTGCCGATCAGGGGACTCTTGAGCACGAGGAGAGTAAGACCTTGAGGTTTCAGATGGAGCTGCAGCAGATCAGGAGTGAGATCGAGCGCAAGATTACAGAGAAAGACGAGGAGATCGACAACCTCAGGTACCAGATACACTGAACAACAGATTCACCTGTCTGAGATAAAACCTTTAAAAATGAAGTGAATAAACTGCTAACATCAGCGCCATCCTCCAGGCGCAGCCACCAGCGCTCCATGGAGACCATGCAGGCCAGTTTGGAGGCGGAGGTCCGTAGTCGCAGTGAGGCGGTTCGTCTAAAGAAGAAGATGGAGTCCGACCTGAACGAGATGGAGGTTCAGCTGGGACACGCTAACAAACAGGCAGCCGAGGGCCAGAGGACCATCAGATACCTCCAGACGCAGGTAGTCTCACTGCACGGCAGTGTTCATGTATGATCTACTTGTGTTGTTTGTACCGTATGCAGACGATGCACAACTCTTTATACTAAAGCTCCCTGCACTGTCCCTTTAAGGAATATGACATCTGAATAATTCATTATGTGTCTGTAAGAACACATCACAGTAAAAACACGAGATAAAGGACGTGTTAGAATAAGAGTGTGACATCAGGACGTTTTTTAGCCAATGATACGTGATCATCTCCCACAGGTTAAAGAGCAACAGGTGGAGCTGGAAGATAAATTCCAGTTGACCAATCAGCTCAAAGAGCAGATCGTCCTATTGGAGCGGCGCTGTTCACTGATGACGGCGGAGGAGGAGGAGCTTCGCGGGATCCTCGAACAAACCGACCGCTCCCGTAAGATGGCCGAACTGGAGCTGGTGGAGGTGGCGGAGAGAGTTAACCTGCTGACCGCACAGGTACGAACACAAAGACACGCTCTGAGCTCGCCAACAGGCCGATGGCTCAGTGTCCTGATTGGCTGGTTCCTGTGTTACAGAACACGGGTCTGGTGAACCACAAGAGGAAGCTGGAGGCTGACCTGTCTGTGCTGACCGGGGAGGTGGACGAGGTGGTGCAGGAGAGTCGCAGCGCTGAGGAGAAAGCCAAGAAGGCCATCACTGATGTCAGTGCTGACCTCTGACCTGTTTAACCCTTTCTGTGGCCCCTCCTCGTGTCCTGAATCCTCTTCATTCATGTCTCACCAGGCGGCTCTGATGGCCGAGGAGCTGAAGAAGGAGCAGGACAGCAGCAACATGTTGGAGAGGATGAAGAAGAACATGGTGTCCACGGTGAAAGGTACAAAACACGGCGTGAAACACGTGATGATGGTTGATGAAGGACTTCCTGCTGATGAACTGTTGAACGTTTTGTGACAGAGCTGCAGGTCAAACTGGACGAGACGGAGCAGATGGCACTGAAGGGAGGAAAGAAACAGCTTCACAAACTGGAGACGAGAGTGAGTCCAGAAAGAAACGTGATCTGATGATATGAACCTTGACGGGCTGAGACAGGAGCTCTTGTTGTGTTCAGGTGAGGGAGCTTCAGACGGAGCTGATGGTGGAGCAGAAGAAGAGCGAGGAGTATCAGAAAGGAGTCCGCCGCTACGAGAGGAAATGCAAAGAGCTGTCGTACCAGGTCTGATCGCCTCACAGCGTCCAGCTGCTGCAGATGTTCTGCTGGTTCTGTTCTCTCATTGGTTCTGTTTGTCGTCCTGCAGTCGGAGGAGGACAGGAAGACTCTGCTGAGGATGCAGGAGCTGATCGATAAGCTTCAAACCAAAGTCAAGAGCTACAAGAGAGTAGCTGAGAACGCCGTGAGTCTTTATCTGTTTTTAGATAGCTTCAAACATTAGCTCACGGTGACTGAATAAATCAGTTAGAGCTGTCGCTCTGTGCGTCCACCAGGAGGAGCAGGTGAGCTGCACCACGGTGCGTTTCAGGAAAGTCCAACACGAGCTGGACGATGCCGAGGAGAGAGCCGACATCGCCGAGACGACCGTCAACAAGCTGCGGATTCGAACCCGCGAACAGAGCAAGAAGGTCGCCCTGGTGAGTCGCACATTCCAACACGATCTCAGAACTCCAACATGTTTCATACGAGTGTTTAATGTTTCCATGTGTCCTCTGCAGATCGCTGAATGAAGCTCGCTGCCTCTTCAACCTTCACCGTGTTTCTGGAGTTTGTGTGACGTTTGATTTGTGCCGTGGATTTCTGTCTGATGTGTTTGTGCTCCATGTATGTAAACATGTCGATATGTTTCTATATTTCTCTCTGTAAAGCATTGTCAACTGGTTTGTACGCGGCGCGTCGAGGCATGTTGGTGCCGTTAGCTGGTTTGGTCACTTTCCTGATTGTTGCTGATTTGCATGTTTTTAGCGCTGTGAGAGTTGACGACAAAATGATATAGATCACGTATAGATTACATAGATCACGTATAGATTACATAGATCACGTATAGATTACATAGATCATGTAGATCACGGGACAACAACACCTAAACTCCACCGGGCGCTGCCGTGACGCGGATGGTGGAACTGATCGCACCTGCTCTCGACAATGATCATGATTCCACCGGAGGCACCGCAGCATGCCGAGTGTCTCCGCTCTGTGTTTGGATTTGATCAAGTTCATTTACTTAAATTGTTACTTAGCTCCTGGTGGGACATGAAGCGAAACACGGAGCCGAGCCCGGTGGGATTTATGGGTTTGTCATTTATGACATAGACTGTCACGGACAGTGCTTTCATTTAAATATGACACATACAGTACATTATAATAATACTGCATTTACGTGTTTTTGATATCAACATGAAAGTCTGTTGCTAACGCGTTAGCTACAGATACTTTTCTGCCCCCTAGTGGTCAAAAAATCCACAAGCACAATCAGAAATGTTGAGTCATGACAAAGCAGACTGTATGTTTGATGTGTGGGTTTTACTGTAGTTGATACTTTCTGACTGAAAACTTCAGTGTAGTTAAAAAATGAGAAATAAATACCTGTTGACGCACAGTTTGACGACTTCTTTAACTTCCTCTCTACACCATGAAATGTGAACAAAGCTGACAATAACTCAGCACGCATGCTGACAATATAAATATACATAGAGTACCAAGAGTAAGTATTGATTAATCAGGATTTCTGCATAGATACAAAGGTATAAAAACTGTTATGATAAAAAGAAGTCTCAGATTTCAACACACACTCACAGTGAAGAGACAAAAAGGGTCAGTTTTGGCATTCGACACTTTATTCACAAACTAAACCAATCACTGTGTCCACAGGTCAGTGTCAGGTGACTGTACAGGTGTGTTAGATCAGTATGAAGCAGCTGCACACGGCAGGTTTACATCACGTGTCGTCGTTCCCGTCAACATGAACCCTCCATCGGTCCATTCATCCCTCCGTCCACCAATCAAAGTGCCAGCAGTTTGTCCTTCAGTGTGTGTGTGTGTGTGTGTGTGTGAGTGTGTGTGAGTGTGAGTCTATCCAGTTCAAAACCAAGAAGACTCAGCTGGTCCAGAAAGGTCCGACTCTAGTGTGCCTCTTTAGAAAACACACCTAAACATTTACAAATACATTCAAACACAACCAGGAGCTTTTTCCTAGAGAGTTGTTAGACAGCAAATAGCACCGCAGAGCAATCAACCAATCAACCAACCAATCAATCAATCAACCAATCAACCAACCAACCAACCAATCAATCAATCAACCAATCAACCAACCAATCAATCAATCAACCAATTAACCAACCAATCAACCAACCAACCAACCAACCAATCAACCAACCAACCAACCAATCAACCAACCAATCAACCAATCAACCAACCATTCAACCAATCAATCAACCAACCAACCAACCAATTAATCAACCAACCAATCAATCAATCAATCCACCAATTAACCAATCATTCAATCAACCAACCAATCAATCAATCAATCAATCAATCAATCAATCAATCAATCAACCAACCAACCAATCAATCAATACATTTGGGGTTAAAAAAACAAAAACTCTATAGACAGCAGACTGGTTGTACTCACACAGGAAAGAAGAAATCACCCTGAGACACTTTGACACCGTTAGAATCAGATTAGAGCGTTTGTTAGATCGACACAAGGTCACGTGACCCTAACGACCGTCGATCGCATCAGACCACAGAGACCAAAAACATACCAGGCTGTAAACATGTTTATTTCTGCTGTGAAGTTGGACATTTGGACATGGGGACTTATGGAGACTGACTCAAGTTGAATATGTCACAGTAACGTTAGCCGTTACCTCATTGGTCTGTACACTCGGCCAATCAGTGTATCTGCTTTAACGTGTACACGCGGCGGGATATTTTGGATTGAACAGTGTGAAAGTGTCTGAGAGGTGATTTTAACACTGACACACTTCTGATGTCTCAATATTCAAGTTTTAAAAAAATGTCATCAGCAAAAAGATTTAAATTTAAAACAAAAGTCACGTTTGAAATCGTCAATCTTATTTTTACGTCTTGTGTGAATCCAGTCGAGTTTTTCTACAGTTATATTTTACATTTTTATAAGTTACATGTAATTTAGAACTCCGGACATTTCAGACCACGAGTCGGGTTCAGGCGAGGGACAAGATGGACGCCAACTCAAAAAGTAAACAAGAGGAGGAAACAAGTGAACTGTGATTGGACGATGATGTTTGATGGTTAACACGAGTAAAAAATACAAAACGTGGTGACACAAAACCAGAAGTGACATCACAATGTAGTCCTTTTTTTATTGGCTCCCATACGGCTTTTTTCCTTTTTACAAAATGTTCTTGTCGTCTCTTCAGGGCTGCTGCGTTGCATCGTGGGTACTGTAGTCAGTCACCAGGTTAGTACAACTTGTAGCTCTTTCGTCGGTGAAGCCGCCGGTCACCACGGTAACCAACACTCAAGTTAGTGGAAGAAGTAAAAAAAGAAAAGAAATGACATCAGCAGTGATGTCACAGTGTTCGACTTCCGTCTCAGTCTGTTTAGTAACAACAACAACAGGGAGGACAGGTCCTTTAACGTCTGAATGG
>NW_020852030.1:1021738-1041738 GCF_000972845.2 Larimichthys crocea | reverse complement strand
CAGTACATGTGGTTGTGGTTTGAAGCAGTATGTCTTTAAGTAACCCTGGTGATGTCATCAGTCTCACCTGAAGGGGTGCAGGTTGCCTCCTCTGAGCCTCAGCTTGTTCTTCAGTTTAGACTTGTACCTGCAAAACATCATCAACAACATTCACTTCAATGTACTGCTGCTTTTTAAGTGAAGTACCTGATGACATCACTGCACTGTGGTGTTTGTGTCACTTACAGGTATTTGTTACAGTCACACTCGAGGGGGCGGGCCTTCTTCAGGTGACCTCTGACCTCTCTCAGGTTCTTAATCTTCGTCTGCAGCGTCTCAATCTGAAGGAAGAGAAGACACGAAAAGGAGACTGGCTGGTTAGTCAGCCAGTAAGTCATTAAGTAGTAAGTTGGTTGGTCTGTCTGTTAGTTGGTTGGTTGGTTGGTTACCTGGTTGTCTGTCAGTTGGTTAGTTGGTTGGTTGGTTAGTTGGTTGGTCTGTCTGTCTGTCAGTTGGTTGGTTGGTCTGTCTGTCAGTTGGTTGGTTGGTTGGTTGGTTAGTTAGTTGGTTGGTCTGTCAGTTGGTTAGTTGGTTAGTCTGTCTGTCTGTCAGTTGGTTGGTTGGTCTGTCTGTCAGTTGGTTGGTTGGTTGGTTGGTTAGTTAGTTGGTTGGTCTGTCAGTTGGTTAGTTGGTTAGTTGGTTGGTCTGTCTGTCAGTTAGTTGGTTGGTTAGTTGGTTGGTTGATTAGTTGGTTGGTTGGTTGGTTGTTCTGTCTGTTGGTTGGTTGGTTCGTTGTTTGGTCTGTCTGTCTGTCAGTTGGTTAGTTGGTTGGTTGGTTGGTCTGTCTGTCAGTTGGTTAGTTGGTTGGTTGGTTGGTTGGTCTGTCTGTCAGTTGGTTGGTTGGTTGGTTGGTGTGTCTGTCAGTTGGTTAGTTGGTTGGTTGGTTGGTTGGTTGGTTGGTTAGTCTGTCTGTCAGTTAGTTGGTTGGTTAGTTGATTGGTTGATTAGTTGGTTGGTCTGTCAGTTGGTTGGTTGGTTGGTTGGTTGGTCTGTCCGTCAGTTGGTTGGTTGGTTGGTCTGTCTGTTAGTTGGTTGCTTGGTTGGTTGGTTGTTACCTCGTGGTCAATGTGGAGCTTGTGGTCCTTCCAGGCCTGCAGAGACTGATAAACGCCTGTGTCACACTTCACGGTGGCGTTCGACAAAATTGAACATCTGCAGGAAAACAATAAAACAACGTTTAACAGCCGTCATGAGGTCAGTTTGATTTAAACAGGTTTTATTCTCTGATGAGAATTCAGACGTTTTCCTGAACGTGTCGGTTCGTAAAACATAAAAACGACTTTGACCAGCTGAAAAACACAGACCTGTGTGTGACTTTGAGGGAGTTGGACAGAGCCACGCCGCTGGGAACTCCTCCCATGCCGCTGAACTCGTCCTCGGACTCGTCTCGTGTCGGCTGAGGCCAGTTGGCGCTGTCCGTCATGCTGCTGTTACCGGGGTAACTGTTGCTCATGGATATGGAGCGGCTGTAGCGGTTCCTGGAGTAACTCTTCAGGGCTTTGAACTCTGAAACACAGAAGATTTAAAAAGCTTCCTCACTGATGCAGTTCTGATGTCAGACACTAGGGGTCAGCATCACACCATAATAAAGGAGGAGTCACAGCTGTGATGAAACAAACAACAAAAACAAACAAAATTAAAAGTTTGAACGAGAAATGAACTCGTCTACAGAAGTGTTATACTGACACTAGAGCTGGACACAAAGAATGTACACTGTGCTGCTAACGGCTCCTGCTCTGTTCCCATCATTGTGTCTTATGTTTTTATTGTAGCATGTATTCTCAGTGTTTGTCTTTTTTATATTCATTCTGCTGTGTACTAAATATTGTATCTGTAAAACTGACGTACATCAAGTTCCTCCAACCAGACAATCTGATTAGTCAACATGCACACTGTGATCATCACTAAAAATATAACTCCATTTCTTTATTTCAAAGGAATAAAGAAATGTTTGGATATCTTATACTGTATATTAAAGCAATATTACACTCCAGGTCATGCTTTTATATTGAATATCAGCATGGGGCGTGCTGATATTCAGTATAACAGCATGCTAGCTCCATTTATTAACAGTAAAAAAAGTGACAATAGATCATGAGTCGTTGAGGCGACTCTTTGGGCGCTACACATCATTTTCTACCTGAAGACAGAGGTTTACTTCTCAGACTTGTTGTGTGTTTAGGTAATCGTGGTGAAACCAGAAGAAACCCTGACAGCCACTGCTGCCCCCTGCTGGACTGAACGAACACTCACTCTTCTTGGAGAAGAAAGACTTTTTGTTGAACGGCCTCATCATGGAGGGTCGCAGGTTCTGAGGTCGGAGGTCGCGGAGGTCGCAGTCACAGCCGTCGGAGTTCTGATTGTACAGCTGAGACTTGATGCTGAGTGGACGCTGACGTCCAGCCACGCCCCTTTGGACGTTCTTAGCTCCTCCCCCTTCGTTCTTACATTTGAAGAGTCGAAGTTTCCCTGCGGCGTCCTCCACGCACTGCCACTTCTATAAACACACGAGAACATGATGATGAAGGTTCTGAAATACAGGTTTGACTCTCTCTTCTTTAAACGTCAGTAATCATGGTTGTCAAGCTCAGGTTGATATTTTGGGGAAAAACTGGAGTCTGAATATTTATTGTCTGTCATTAAGACGAATGTTTGTCCAGATAGATTTGGTTGGTTAGATTTACTCTCACACAGCCTGAGCAGATTCACACACGAACATGAAGATTAAATCTTCAGTCGACAGCACGACAGGTTACATAAGGAGGAAGTTGTGGAGGTGGAACAGACTGTTGATATCAACAGTGAAGCTTCAGGTTTAACAACCCTGAGGTCTTATTGAAGAGAATCGATGCAGGGTCGTGTGTGGGTGGTTTATTTGTGCTCAAAGTGATGAAACAATCAGAAAATAACTTTTTCTTTCTCTGGTTCACTCTCGCTGCTTCTCATTCACCGTGAGACGCTGAAGATGGTTCTTATAGTTTCTCTTCACAAAGAGGTTTGAATCATGTTTGAAGGGCCATGTTTCACTTTCTGGACTTCTGAACGTCTTCAGAGTTACAGAGTCCAAAGTTCACGTCAAAGGGACAGTCCAACAGCAAACACTGATCCTGAACGTTTGAATTCATGCTACAATCCATTGAACTCTAAACTTGGAGAAATGATCTCTGACACATCTTTAAGAACTTGCTATAAATGCAGCTGATGCATGAACAGACCAGTGTTCATCGAACTGAACACCTTTGAGATGAACCTCCCATCATCCTGATGGGCAGTGGGTCCGACCAGCTTCAGCTTGTCTCGGGCTCGAGGCGCTCTCTGTTGTGTCACTCTGTTGTTCATTAGCAGCAGCTGAATGAACTCCTGCACTCGTTATTAAAGAGTGACAAATGGCTGAACTGTTAATTACAAACTGTTTTCTACGGGCTGTTTATCACAGCCGCCCAGCAGCCGGCAGACACTGTTGCTAAGAGACTAATCAACTGACGAGAGGGATTTCTTCGACAAGTGTAATTAACCTCAAACAAGCATAAACACACACACACACACACACACACACACACACACACACACAGTAAACGTCTTGGAGGAGAGTTTGTGTTGAGCTCCATCTTGATTCCGTTCACGTCCGTCCACTTTGATTCTGCAGCGTTCGGTCCTTTGTGTTCTGCTGCTCCGAGTAATCACTGACGTTATTGTATCTGTCTGCTTTGTACAGATGACATCTGGTTTCCATCTCTCTGACAGAAGTCTCCCACTGTTCCACTGCTTCTGTTTATTACTGCAGCAGCCGTCTGTCTGAATTCATTCTGTCGAGGCTTGTACTGCAAAAAGTTTCATTAAGTAAAACACCTGTGACCTCCTGTTGACCCACACTGACCTGTGATCAGCTGAACAGTGTCTCTGTCATTCGTACGTCTGTTCTCACTCTATGTAACTTTGGGCTCTGGGTCGGGAGAAGTACGTAACGCTTTACGGCACTAAGTCACACAGCAGCAACTATTTCACTGATTCTGGTGAAACTGGATCATATTTTATGGAGGAAATGTTTTCTGGTTTTCCCTCTGATGTCCTCCGGCTGCTCCGCCTCAACTCTCTGTGATTTACAGAGTTTATGATGGACAGTGAAGTAAACTGCTGACAGCTGTAGCTGCTGTTAGCTCAGTTCGTCAGCTTGGAGCTCAGAGCGACGGGTACCCGTCGCTCTGAGCTCCAAGCTGACGAACTGAGTGTTTGTGCCAACAGGCGTTATGGACGACCAGGAAGAAGAAGAGGAGGTAACCAGGCTCAGCAGCTTCTACGGACATAATGGCAGAGGAGAAGAGAGTGAAGAGGACGCTGACGGAGGAAGCTAAGAAGAGAAAAGGAGAGAGTGAGCGAGCAAGAAGCCGCCGGACAAGAGTAAATGTGGGACTGACTTTTAGTGGTTGGTGAGAGCTTGGTGAAATAAAAGGCTGAAAGACAGACGCCGAGCTGGGCTGACTGCTGCTGGACTAGGCAGTGAGATCAGCTGCTGCTGGGTCTGGTTCATGATTGATCATGAGTAATGTAATCAGAGTAAATACTCGAGTACAGCTGGACACTCTGACACTGGAGACGAACATGTTGGATCGTGGTGTTGCTGTACCTGTCCGGTTTGCTGACAGGGCGTCTGGTACTCGGCTCTCTGACAGAGATCTTTCACTCGTTGGTGTTTGGGCAGGAAGTTCTCCTCCTGTGACACTTCCTTCCCCTCGACACGCTGGTGCAGCAGCTTCCTGGTAACGGAGCAAACAGAGGGCGCGTTGGAAACTTCGGCTTCTGATCTGAGAGGACGTCGAATGTTACATGTACTCACCCTCTCTCCACCAGAAACGAGTCTCTCCACACCTTGGGCTTCTTGTTCACCTGGAACCTGGAGAAGAAAACAGCAGTGTGGGTTTAGTTCACCTTCACCAACAAAGGCATCACCTCCACCTTCATCAACAAAGGCATCACCTCCACCTTCATCCTGCCTCTTTATTTTTACTTGAACTCCAGGAACAAGAATCTGCTGACGTCATTTCACATGATTAAACTCTGTTTGGTGCCACATGTTCAGGGAATTACTCGTGTTCATCTGATATTCATAACACACTGTGCCCCGCATTAAATGGCTGACTCCATCTGGTTTCTATTCTGGGATGTTTGTAACTTTAACTTTTAGGAATAATATTTGGGTTTTCCTGCCGCAGAGAACAAACAGGCTGCAGGACTTTTTCCACTCGTCTTTTTTGAAGGTCAGAAAAACAGCGATGAAGTGAGACAACACAACGCAGTGCACACACAGGCATCAGAAATGTGCTTATTGAATGTTTCTGTGTATTTGAATCATGTGTCTGCAGACGTGTTGAAGATCTGCAGAGTTACAAAGTGTCAAAAACACTGATCCTGAACCGGCTCACACACTGTGTGTATTTATTCTACAATCCATTGTACCTGGGACTCAGGCAGAAAAGTCCAATAAACATCTTTCATGTCAGAAACATTGTTGAGTACAGGTGGACGGTGTGATGAATCTGTTCATGGGGTCTCAGGGTGACTCGTGGTACCTTCAGGAGCTGCTGTTGGTGTGTTTATTTCACAGCGAGCAAAGTGTTTCAAATTGAAAGTGTTTAAAGTTTAATGTATTCCAGCAGAGTGTAAATGTGTCAGAAATCACACTCTGATAAATCATGAATAAATCTGAAAGCTCAGATTCTGAGGGATTTACACACACAGATATTTTTATCACAGATAATTAAAATCACCAAATCACTTTTACACTGCAAACAGGAGCACACAGCCCGTTCTGATACTGAAGAACATATCCACACGTCCTCTTGTCTGGATCGGATCATGGTGGCAGCTCCAGACCTTCTTCTCCCCAGAAACTCATTCCAGCTCCTCCTGGAGGATCCTGAGGCGTTCCCAGGCTAGACGGGCTCTGTAGTCCCTGCAGTGAGTTCTGGGTCTGCCCCGGGTTTCCTCCCTCTCAGTCTTGACTTTAACACGCTGAGATCGGCTCAGTCACGGTGCAGACGGGTTGGTATTTGGTTCAGATCAGATTGTTTTTCTGGAAGTCCTTTGTCGTTCCTACTCTGAATAAACTTTATCTGGATGTAATCGTTCTCTCAGCTTCTGTCTCTGTTCCCCACCGGGATGATTCCTCTGTTCTTCACAGAGGACGAGGATGAAAAAGGCAGCAGATGCCGTGAAGTCCCTCGCTGCACTCGTAAGGACGTATGGAGTCCACGCGTTCAAACAGCCGGGATGCTGGATCCTCCTGACAGAGCGCTGCAGAGTGTACGGCGACTCAAAGTGTGTTTGAGGTTTACAGAGAGCGGTTCAGACTCGGCGGTAAACGTGGACCTGTGTTCAGGATTACGTCTCAAAGTTTGTTTCAATGTGGAAGGATCATGACCGAGTGCTGGACGCGTTGTTCCAGCCTGACCTGAAGGTCTCTGAACGTTTCCTGGAAATACTTCCAGTGTTCACGGTGATTTATAATGCATCACTATAATAATTATAAAATGATATTCTGCAGCAACATAACTTCTCAAAGTCAAACAACAGATGAACATTTTAGTCGTCTTTTAGTTTGTTAAGCAATAAAACCTTTGCAGTCACATTTCAGAGATAAATCATTAAAGGAAAAGACTTCTCTGCTCGCTGGAGTTTCAATCAAACAAACTGAAGAAAGCATTTGGGACTATTTCCAGCAGCGGATGAATCCACATTGACCGGCAGACTTCCTCTAAAGTTCTGCAGATCTTTGAACCTGCTGTTTAAAGTCTGTTTTCCTGCCTTTGTCGATGCTTCGATCATTCTGAATATTAACAGAGCTGATGTCCCTGCAGGCGGAGCAGATGGCTCTTTGTGTTTGAAGCGCTCAGGTGTGTGAATGAGGTGGTTCATACTGACGGCTCGCCTTTTCTCCTCTGACCTCTCCGACTACAACAAACTGTTCATCACGTCACTGCGCTGGAAACTCCACCACACACACAACCTGATAAATGTGACTGTAACCATGGCAACTCTTTTCTTTCTGTGTTTCACCTTTAAAATGTTCAGACGATCTTTTTATTTTATTATTTTTCTCTCTGAAGAATTTGTTCCTGATTCTAAAAAAACATTTAAAAAAAAACATTTATTTTAAAATACGAGAATGAAATAAAAATTTATTTCTGCTTCCTCCTCATTTAAAGGCTTTGTGTGTGTGTGTGTGTGTGTGTGAGAGAGAGAGAGTGTGTGTGTGTGTGTGTGTGTGTGTGTGAGAGAGAGAGTGTGTGTGTGTGTGTGAGAGAGAGTGTGTGTGTGTGTGTGTGTGTGTGTGAGAGAGAGAGAGTGTGTGTGTGTGTGTGTGTGTGTGTCGTGCGTGTCTGTTGTGCGTGTGTTCGTGTGTTTGTGTGTGTGAGTGTATGTGGTGTGTGTGGTGTGTGTGTGTTGGGGTATGTGTGTGTGTGGTGTGTGTGTAGTGTGCGTGTGTGTGGTGTGTGTGGCGTGTGTGTGGTGTGTGTGTGTGTGTGTGTGGTGGTGGTGAGTGTATGTGTGGTGTGAGTGTGATGTGGTGTGTGTGTGTGTGTGTGTGGTGTGTGTGTGTGTGTGTGTGTGTGTGTGTGTGCGTGCGTGTGTGTGTGTGTACCTGTTAGCAGGTTTGTCAGTCTCCAGCAGAGTCAGTATCGACTTCCCGTCCATGTCTGGCGGTGTGTCGAGGCCGGCGATGTCCAGGATGGTCGGAGCCAGATCGATGTTCAGGACCATGTGGGGGTTACTGACACACACGTATGATTAATAAACCATTAAAGAATCTGAAATAAACATCTGTGTCATTATTTTACAGACGTGAAGGTTTGTGAGGACAGCTGTGTTGTGTGTTATTATGTCGTTATATGAACTCATGATCGCCTCGTGAAACAGCTCTGACTGTAATCCACTTTACCAGAACACACACACACACACACACACACACACACACACACACACACACACACACACACACACACACACACAGCTTTAGTGTGTCACATATTTCTGCTGTATGATTCTTCTTTTGAAGCCTGTGTATGATCAGATTCATATTTAACATTAAACTGGATTCAGTGTGTGTGTGTGTTTCCTGTCAGCTTGAAGGGCGGTGTGTGTGTTTACATGCTGCCTTGCTCCACGTTGGGGCCTCTGATGAAGAACGGGACTCTGATGTCGAACTCGTAGGGCATTGATTTCCCTGCAGAAACACAACATAATAAATATGATATTTATAATATACATGAGTCACCAGCTGTCACACGTGTGCAGGTTGACACAGAAAGGGCTAGCTCAATTCATGGCAGCGCAGCTAGGCAACCGCTGCAGCAACAACACTTTATGATTTTTCAAACGACCTTTTAAAGGATTTTCAGACAACATTTTTTAAAGACTTTTTAACGACTTTTATTGGCCCTTTTTAAACTTTATTTGACAGCTATGTTGACAGAATGTGTGGATGCTCTATAAACTGAGCTAACACAGTTTTTATTTTTTATTCTATAAAACAGTCATCAGTGTTGTATTACATAACATTTTAAACATTTTGAATATTTTTGAAAATTCTGAGGATTTAGAGCATTTTGGAACATTTATGTTCTGAAGAGAGAGAATGACAAGTTTTTTTAGAAATTTTTAAAAATTGTAGTAAAAAATAAATGAAAAAAATACTATTTTAGTAGAATTTTTTAACATAAAAAAGTAAAAAAAAAAATCTGAATTTTCTGAAAAAAACATTGCAATTTACAACAAAAAAAAAATCGCGATTTTCAGATAAAAGTCAGATTTTTTGTTAAAAAAAACAACTTTCAATTTTCCAAAAAGATTTTTCAGAACCGGACCCTGGGCCGCTGCAGTTGTCAGTGTTGTATTACATTACATTTTGAACATTTTAAAATATTTTGAACAGTTAAAAATGTCCAAATTTTCTTGGAAAAAAAAAATCACAATTTGCAAATTTTGCAACTTTTTTTTGGAAATTTCTCATTATTTTTCTGGAAAATTGCAACTTTTTGTACGAAAAATCTGACACCTGTTTTTATTTTTTATTTTATGAAACAGTCATCAGTGTTGTATTACATAACATTTTAAACATTTTGAATATTTTTGAAAATTCTGAGGATTTAGAACATTTTGGAACATTTATGTTCTGAAGAAAGAGAATGACAAGTTTTTTTAGAAAATTTTTAAAAATTGTAGTAAAAAATAAATGAAAAAAATACTATTTTAGTAGAATTTTTTAACATAAAAAAGTAAAAAAAAAATCAGAATTTTCTGAAAAAAACATTGCAATTTACAAAAAAAAAATCGCGATTTTCAGATAAAAGTCAGATTTTTTGTTAAAAAAAACAACTTTCAATTTTCCAAAAAGATTTTTCAGAACCGGACCCTGGGCCGCTGCAGTTGTCAGTGTTGTATTACATTACATTTTGAACATTTTAAAATATTTTGAACAGTCAAAAATGTCCAAATTTTCTTGGAAAAAAAAAATCACAATTTGCAAATTTTGCAACTTTTTTTTGGAAATTTCTCATTATTTTTCTGGAAAATTGCAACTTTTTGTACGAAAAATCTGACACCTGTTTTTATTTTTTATTTTATGAAACAGTCATCAGTGTTGTATTACATAACATTTTAAACATTTTGAATATTTTTGAAAATTCTGAGGATTTAGAACATTTTGGAACATTTATGTTCTGAAGAGAGAGAATGACAAGTTTTTTTAGAAATTTTTAAAAATTGTAGTAAAAAATAAATGAAAAAAATACTATTTTAGTAGAATTTTTTAACATAAAAAAGTAAAAAAAAAAATCTGAATTTTCTGAAAAAAACATTGCAATTTACAACAAAAAAAAAATCGCGATTTTCAGATAAAAGTCAGATTTTTTGTTAAAAAAAACAACTTTCAATTTTCCAAAAAGATTTTTCAGAACCGGACCCTGGGCCGCTGCAGTTGTCAGTGTTGTATTACATTACATTTTGAACATTTTAAAATATTTTGAACAGTTAAAAATGTCCAAATTTTCTTGGAAAAAAAAAATCACAATTTGCAAATTTTGCAACTTTTTTTTGGAAATTTCTCATTATTTTTCTGGAAAATTGCAACTTTTTGTACGAAAAATCTGACACCTGTTTTTATTTTTTATTTTATGAAACAGTCATCAGTGTTGTATTACATAACATTTTAAACATTTTGAATATTTTTGAAAATTCTGAGGATTTAGAACATTTTGGAACATTTATGTTCTGAAGAAAGAGAATGACAAGTTTTTTTAGAAAATTTTTAAAAATTGTAGTAAAAAATAAATGAAAAAAATACTATTTTAGTAGAATTTTTTAACATAAAAAAGTAAAAAAAAAATCAGAATTTTCTGAAAAAAACATTGCAATTTACAAAAAAAAAATCGCGATTTTCAGATAAAAGTCAGATTTTTTGTTAAAAAAAACAACTTTCAATTTTCCAAAAAGATTTTTCAGAACCGGACCCTGGGCCGCTGCAGTTGTCAGTGTTGTATTACATTACATTTTGAACATTTTAAAATATTTTGAACAGTCAAAAATGTCCAAATTTTCTTGGAAAAAAAAAATCACAATTTGCAAATTTTGCAACTTTTTTTTGGAAATTTCTCATTATTTTTCTGGAAAATTGCAACTTTTTGTACGAAAAATCTGACACCTGTTTTTATTTTTTATTTTATGAAACAGTCATCAGTGTTGTATTACATAACATTTTAAACATTTTGAATATTTTTGAAAATTCTGAGGATTTAGAACATTTTGGAACATTTATGTTCTGAAGAGAGAGAATGACAAGTTTTTTTAGAAATTTTTAAAAATTGTAGTAAAAAATAAATGAAAAAAATACTATTTTAGTAGAATTTTTTAACATAAAAAAGTAAAAAAAAAAATCTGAATTTTCTGAAAAAAACATTGCAATTTACAACAAAAAAAAAATCGCGATTTTCAGATAAAAGTCAGATTTTTTGTTAAAAAAAACAACTTTCAATTTTCCAAAAAGATTTTTCAGAACCGGACCCTGGGCCGCTGCAGTTGTCAGTGTTGTATTACATTACATTTTGAACATTTTAAAATATTTTGAACAGTTAAAAATGTCCAAATTTTCTTGGAAAAAAAAAATCACAATTTGCAAATTTTGCAACTTTTTTTTGGAAATTTCTCATTATTTTTCTGGAAAATTGCAACTTTTTGTACGAAAAATCTGACACCTGTTTTTATTTTTTATTTTATGAAACAGTCATCAGTGTTGTATTACATAACATTTTAAACATTTTGAATATTTTTGAAAATTCTGAGGATTTAGAACATTTTGGAACATTTATGTTCTGAAGAAAGAGAATGACAAGTTTTTTTAGAAAATTTTAAAAATTGTAGTAAAAAATAAATGAAAAAAATACTATTTTAGTAGAATTTTTTAACATAAAAAAGTAAAAAAAAAATCAGAATTTTCTGAAAAAAACATTGCAATTTACAAAAAAAAAATCGCGATTTTCAGATAAAAGTCAGATTTTTTGTTAAAAAAAACAACTTTCAATTTTCCAAAAAGATTTTTCAGAACCGGACCCTGGGCCGCTGCAGTTGTCAGTGTTGTATTACATTACATTTTGAACATTTTAAAATATTTTGAACAGTCAAAAATGTCCAAATTTTCTTGGAAAAAAAAAATCACAATTTGCAAATTTTGCAACTTTTTTTTGGAAATTTCTCATTATTTTTCTGGAAAATTGCAACTTTTTGTACGAAAAATCTGACACCTGTTTTTATTTTTTATTTTATGAAACAGTCATCAGTGTTGTATTACATAACATTTTAAACATTTTGAATATTTTTGAAAATTCTGAGGATTTAGAACATTTTGGAACATTTATGTTCTGAAGAGAGAGAATGACAAGTTTTTTTAGAAAATCTTAAAAATTGTAGTAAAAAATAAATGAAAAAAATACTATTTTAGTAGAATTTTTTAACATAAAAAAGTAAAAAAAAAAATCTGAATTTTCTGAAAAAAACATTGCAATTTACAACAAAAAAAAAATCGCGATTTTCAGATAAAAGTCAGATTTTTTGTTAAAAAAAACAACTTTCAATTTTCCAAAAAGATTTTTCAGAACCGGACCCTGGGCCGCTGCAGTTGTCAGTGTTGTATTACATTACATTTTGAACATTTTAAAATATTTTGAACAGTCAAAAATGTCCAAATTTTCTTGGAAAAAAAAAATCACAATTTGCAAATTTTGCAACTTTTTTTTGGAAATTTCTCATTATTTTTCTGGAAAATTGCAACTTTTTGTACAAAAAGTCTGACACCTCTGTTTTTATTTTTTATTTTATGAAACAGTCATCAGTGTTGTATTACATAACATTTTAAACATTTTGAATATTTTTGAAAATTCTGAGGATTTAGAACATTTTGGAACATTTATGTTCTGAAGAAAGAGAATGACAAGTTTTTTTAGAAAAATTTTAAAAATTGTAGTAAAAAATAAATGAAAAAAATACTATTTTAGTAGAATTTTTTAACATAAAAAAGAAAAAAAAAAATCAGAATTTTCTGAAAAAAACATTGCAATTTACAAAAAAAAAATCGCGATTTTCAGATAAAAGTCAGATTTTTTGTTAAAAAAAACAACTTTCAATTTTCCGAAAAGATTTTTCAGAACCGGACCCTGGGCCGCTGCAGTTGTCAGTGTTGTATTACATTACATTTTGAACATTTTAAAATATTATGAACAGTTTAAAATTTCCAAATTTTCTTGAAAAAAAATAAAAATCACAATTTGCTAATTTTGCAACTTTTTTGGAAATTTCTCATTATTTTTCTGGAAAATTGCAACTTTTTGTACGAAAAATCTGACACCTGTTTTTATTTTTTATTTTATAAAACAGTCGTCAGTGTTGTCACATTACATTCTGAACATTTTTTAAAAAATTTGAAAATTGTAGTAAAAAGTTTTTAAAAAGTGCCACGGCGAGCTGCCGCTGCATTGGTTTGAGCTCGTCCTTTCTCGGTTGGCTGTTCCAAACTGTCACATGACTCATCTTCCACTTTGAGTTTGATAAAGTTCTACAAACAGAAATCTGCATGAACGGATAATCTGTAGAGGTGGGACACATTTTTCATTTGAACACTTCCACTATCATCTCAGCTTGTTAAAAATCCATCTGCATTTATATCCAGATATTTGTTATCTGGATCCATTTTCCAGATATCTGTTGGGTGCAACACTGCAGGAACACTGGCTCGTCTTTAGATGATAACCAACTGGTTTATAGATTTGATATGTTTAGCATAAAACTAAATAAATAGATTTGACTTGTTTTTTACCTTTGACTAGGCCGAACTGTCCGATGTGGTAGCCGTGGTCAGATGTGTAGATGATGTAAGTGTTCTCCAACTCGCCCGTCTCCACCAGCATGTTATAAAGCTGAGACACACACACACACACACACACACACACACACACACACACACACACACACACACACACACACACACACACAGACAAGACAATGTTTAACTTTGCAAAGAGACCTGAAGAAACCTGAACCTGATGATACACCTGATACAGGTGTGAGGAGTGTGTGTGTGTGTGTGTGTGTGTGTGGTTGTGTGTGTGTGTGTGTGTGTACCTTCTCCATGCTGTCGTCCACAGACAGAAGCGTCTGCAGTCGTTTCCTCTGCAGGACGTTGGTGAACTCCATGTGGATCGGTTTCATGGGGCCGGTGTAACGCATGATCCAGTGCTTGTCTGGGTTCGGTGCGTAGTTGTAACTGGGAGTGCTGTGGAGGAGAGAGGGAGGTGTTAGTGTGGAGACATGTCCACACCGAGGAGGAGAGAGATGCAGCAGCGTGGGACAATAAGACGTGTTTCTATTATTTCCACAGCGGGTCACCATCTCCATCACAACAGTTTCCTGAAGAAGCTTTATGTTTCCGGTTCTGGTTATTGACGACAACTTAAACTGTTATTCACACCAAATCTAACAGGACAGGAGCTCCCAGGGCCTCAGAACAAGCAAACATGGGGCGAACAGTTTGTCCACACATGGTTTGAATACATTTCTGGGTTCTTTAAAAGATTAAGAGAATCAGAGAAATCTCTGCACAGCCAACACTGAAGGTCTGTAACCTTCGACCCATCTGGGCTCAGGAAGACTTCAGAGCAGCGCTGTGTGAGTTAAGACTTCACCATGCAAAGACGAAGGCAGGTGGTAGCTGATGGTGCAGATGTTTCCAGCTGTCCAGTCAAGAGGAAGCAGCGCTGCAGAGTCGAGTTCAGCATGATGTTTAAGGTTATTTCTGTCCCAATGCAGAAGTTAATTATGTAGCTGCTGAGGAGCAGAGAGGAGGAGGAGAGCAGTAAATGAGTTGGCTGATGGGAGTCATTCATTATCCACACAGAACACACTGTGGAACATCCTCTGTCACTAACACAGCAGGAGGAGACTGTGTTATTAATGAACAGGAGCATCTGCTGCCATTACTCCACACAGCTCCATGTGTCCTCCTGCCTCCCAACAGGTCAGGGTAGGAGTGGAGGTATCACCATGGCTCCAGCTCCTCGTCATACGCATTCTCATTATTCTCATTAAGATCAGAGCAAAAATCAGCGACGGTGAAAACAGTTTTATGAGTTGACGAGTGAGAGGAAACCTTCCAAACTTTCTAAACGCTGCCTCAGATATGTTCCTAATTATTTGTCCCCTCTTGGGAATTCAGCAAATGTAACACAACGGCAGAAAGTTGGTCCGCTGCAGAAAGTGTTAATTAAAGTGTGGACTCATCATGAACACAGCGCTGCAGGAGGAGTGTTAGTGTTTCAACAGGGAAGCAGCAAAGCAACATTCTGTACAAACTGTGTGTTCTGATCAGTCTCTCACAGTCAGGCAGCCAGGCCTCTGCCCTCATGTCTATGGAGGCTGCAGAGTCCGGTCACATTAACCGCTCACCCAGCTCCGGTTCTGGCACGACACCAGCTCCGCTCCCTGTCAGCACTGTACCCAGGCCTGGAAACTCCTTCTTCTTCTTCCCAGTGCTCCGAAACTACAACTGACTCCAGTGGAAGCAGCATTTTGAAAAACCTTAAATTTACTTCAACATCTTGGAGATCACCACGTAAAGCTGAAGTAATGAGTCCATGTAGCTACTATGACTGGAATGAATTATAAACATGTCACTTATAATTAAAGAAGTAGCAACAAGTGAAGACACACAAACCACAGACTGATCATTAAGCGTTCATTAACGAACGTGTTGCTGTGTGTTTGAAAAGGTTCAAACCCAGCAGATTAATAATTCAGCACCTGTTGGAGATCAGCGATTGAGTTTGTTTGCATGAATGTTTTATTATTTTTCATGTTCTTCAGAAGCTGTGTTTGTGTTTGTGTGTATTTTGCAGATATATTTAAAATCATTAAAGATGACATCACAGTGTTGACTTCCTGTCGCGGTAGATCTGAATCTGATTTGTTGTTTTCGTCCCTCAGGCTGTCTGCAGACATTACAGAGATACATTATGTAAAGACTGTGTGCATGATGGGATGAATAAAAAAACTCAAAGTGTTGCTTGGTTTGTTGTCACGTTGGTTTGAGACATTTCATGTGTGACGGAAACTGAAGCATTGTTTCTTCAGGATGCTGAGCTAGCTGCTGGGTGCTAACCAAAGTTACCGGACCCGGTCTGTCACTGCACGGGTCACATGAAGAACAACAGTCAGGTAAGTCCCTTTAAAACAATGAGGGTTTTTCCTCTGGGGAGCTGGAATAGCTGAATCAGTTCATGTTTCACTGAAACGTTTGAAACCAACTCTGCCGTGTTTTGTATTTTCTGTATTTGAAGTCTCACTCCTGAGAGCACAGCTGTGTGTTTCTGTCTCATTGTGTCTTTATTTACTGAATTCCTGCTTTATTACTTTTGGTGAAGAAGCTGCAGCAGAACCGATCCAGGTTTATTATCAGCTGCTCCATGTTTCACGTTCAGGGTCAGATCAAACTTTACAAACAGCTGAAATATGAAGCTGTGATCATTTCTGTTCAGTCCCAGCTGATGCTCCACCTCGAGCTTCTTTTGGCTTCTTGGTTTCTGAGTCTGATGAATTATAATAATACTAATACTAATAATAATAATAATAATAATAATAATAATATACTATACGGATATAATATATAAAAGAATAATAATAAATACTAATAGCTGCTAATAATATAATAAGAATAATATTATATCATAATAACTAATACACTACTAATAATAATCGTTGCATGTTGCAGCAGCCATCAGTCGGTGGGGTGTTGTGTGCTGTGTGTGTGTGTGTGTGGGGTGTGGTGTGTGTGGGTGGTGTGTGTGTGTGTCGTGTGTGTGTGTGTGTGGTGGTCGTGTTGTGTGTGCCTCCTGTGCTGGTGCCTGCGTATGGGGCGGTGTGTACTGCGGTGCAGGTACTTTTCGGGTCGGGTGTGCGGGCGGTGGCTCACGCAACCATCAAGACCGGGGGTGAGGAATCGACCCGCTTGAGGACGGAAGTACCGGACTGACTCGGGCCGTGATAAGGTCGGTCGGTAGGTCCTGTCACACCCCACACACAACACACACACACACCAACACACACCAACCCGACAACCCCATCAACATATATTCTAAACTAACCCAAGCGTAGACATCAATCTTTGAGGACTTTCCAAATAACAATTAGTGGGTTCCTGTGTAGCTTTACTGAGGCTGAGTGCCACGACCTGTTGTGCCCTGTGGCTGCCTTATGTGTGTGTGTGTGTGTGTGGTGGTGTGTGTGTGTGTGTGTGTATGCGTGTGTGTAGTGTGTTGTTGGTGTGGGTGTGATGTGTGTGTCCCTGCCCTGTGGGTTTATGGGCTCCGGTTTCTGCCGGACTCGTTGGCTCAGTGTGTGTTGAGAACCGGCCGTGTTCTTCACCAAAACCGAGCCACTCTCCTACCACCCCGGCGGAGGAAGTACGAGCCTTATATTATCAGAATACTTCCCGAAGGAAGGGCTGCAACACGCACACACACAACACCACACCCAACACACAACACACCAACAGAGTCAGGATGTGAAAAATAATGAAAGTAATAATGAAAAGCTTGTGTGGTGTGTGTGTGGTGTGTGGTGGGTGTGGTGGTGTGGGTGTGTCGTGTTACCTTGTGCCTGTATCCGGTGTTGTTCAGGTACACCCCGAGGTCCTAGTCGGCTCATGCTGCCGTTGCCTATACATCGAGGAACAGTTCTACGTTGTTGGTGTGGTGTTGTGGTTGTGAACGTACTGGAGACAGTAGTGAAATACATATAAGACAAATATCATTATCAAATATCTGCTTTATTTCCATTAATTACATTGTACATATTCCAGAGTTAGTATCAGTGGATTCAACGAACGCGAGAACGATTTAAAAAAATCAGAAATACAATAAGATAAAATAAAAACATTATATTGCATATATATAAAAACATTTTTTAATTCATTTTATATTTAACAGCTAAATGAAGAATTGTGGAAATCTGTTCACAGCGTCAAACAAAGAGAACTTCACGATGACACAGGTGTATAAATGTAAGATGGAGGTAGGCCTTACTTCCCAGTTGAGCATGCTCGAACAGGTGACGGGACAGCAACATGGGCTTGGTCACAAAGGCACTTGGAGAAGAAGTTTCCCCCCTCCTCCATGATGCGCGAGTCTTGTTCATCGACCTGCATCGAGCCATGCAGACAGACAGACAGACAGGCAGGAACAGACAACAGACAGGCAGACAGATAACAGACAGGACAGAGCAGAACAGAGGCAGACAGCAGACAGACAGGTGGTCAAACACAGGAAACCATGTGAGACTGAAGACAGTCAAACGAGGACGCACCCAGCTCCTGGCCCTGGTCGTCGGTGCCAGGTGAGATGATGTTCGGGATCGGATGTTGCGGCGGCTCTCTGGAGACGGGGCTTTTCAGCGCTGGCCAGAGAGATGGGCGTGGCAGCAGCGTCAACAAGAGATAAACAGGAAGAGGAGGAGTCGGCCCCGCCATGGCGCTTTCGACCCCTGACCTCCCCCAAAAGGTCAAACCAAAATCACAGCCGCTATCGCTCCGTAAGTATCAGCCTCTGGAAGACAAAGCAGAAGCCCGATTTTAAAAAAAACCACGCGGGGAATCGAACCTGTGGAGATCACAGTCGACAGTTATAATCTGTGTGCAAGGTTTGAAGACAGTCTGGGTGGACCGTCACGGAGACTACGTCCAGTTTTAGACAGCTGGTGTGGAACTTCACGGAGACGACATCCAGGTTTTTAGACATCTGCGGGACGTCTCAGAGACTACGTCCAGGTTTTAGAACAGTCTGCGGGGACGTCACGGAGACTAACGTCAGAGTTTTTACGTGAAACAAGCTTGCGAAAGTTGACGAGTGTCACGGGAGACGGAGGGACAGTCCAGGTTTAGAGGCAGTGATAACTATCGGAAGAGGTGAGAAGGGCGAAGATGGGGGGCACAAGGGGGGGAAAAAAAGGAAGGGGAAGGGGGAAGAAAAAACAGAAAAGGGAAACAGATGAGGAATAGCAGGGGACGGTGGGGAAGGGGGCGGATAGTCGTTCTGGAGAACACCTGTCAAGAGGGAGAAAGTCTGGTCATTCCTCCCCCAATCGAAACTTTGTGACAATATAAAAAAAATAAGTAAAATACACGACTTCTTCTTCATCAGTTTCAAGTGGACGACTCTGTGTGTGTGTGTGTGTGTGTGTGTGTGTGCCTACATGTGTTGTGATGCATTGGGGAAGGCGGTGCTGTACTGCGGTGCCGAGTCTTCCGGTCCGTGCGGTGCCGCGTGGCTCAGAACCATCAGCACCGGGCGGTGAGGATAGACCCGCTTTGAGGAGCGGAAGTACCGGATCGACTCGGCCGTGATCAGGTCGGTCAGGTAGTCCTGTTCACACACACACACACACACACACACACACACACACACATATTATTTCTACCCACAATCCTTCAGGACTCCAAACAATGTTTTGTGCTTTGTCGTCATGCTTTAATGAGGCTGAGTGACGTACACACGTGTGTGTGTGCATGTGTGTGTGCGTGTGTGTGTGTGTGTGTGTGTGTGTGTGCGTGTGTCCCTGCCTGTGGGTACTGGGCTCCGTGTTTCTCTCGGACTCCGTTGCGGCTCAGTGTGTAGTTGTAGAACCGGCTGTTCTTCACCAAACCGAGCCACTCTCTCCACCCGGCGGGGACGTACGAGCCGTTATATTCATTCAGATACTTCCCGAAGAAGGCTGCACACACACACACACACACACACACACACACACACACACAGAGTCAGGATGTGAAATCATAAAAGTAATAATAAAAGCCTGTGTGTGTGTGTGTGTGTGTGTGTGTGTGTGTGTACCTGTCCTGTATCCGGTGTTGTTCAGGTACACCCCGAAGGTCCTCGGCTCATGCTGCCGTTGCCATGACATCGAGGAACAGTTCTCGTTGTTGGTGTAGGTGTTGTGGTTGTGAACGTACCTGAGAGAGCACGAGTGAAATATTCATAAAAATATTATCAAATATCAAATATCAAATATCAAATATCATGCTTTTATTCTAATTAATTAATTGTACATATTCAGATTTACGTCATCAGTGGATTCAACTGACGCAGGATCAGAATTAAAAACAGAAACTACAATAAAGATAAATAAACATTATATTGCATATATATAAAAACATGTTTTATAATATATATTTATCTACAGAATAAATGAAGAATGTGGAAATCTGTTCACAGCGTCAAACAAAGAGAAGTTCATGAACACGTGTATAAATGTAAGATGGAGGTCGGCCTTACTTCCCAGTGAGCATGCTCGAACGTGACGGACAGCACATGGGCGTGGTCACAAAGGCATTAGAGAAGGAAGTCCCGCCCTCCTCCATGATGCGGCGAGTC
>NW_020852030.1:1012011-1021728 GCF_000972845.2 Larimichthys crocea | reverse complement strand
TATATTGCATATATATAAAAACATATTTTATAATATATATTATTTTTACAGAATAAATGAAGAATGTGGAAATCTGTTCACAGCGTCAAACAAAGAGAAGTTCATGAACACGTGTATAAATATAAGATGGAGGTCGGCCTTACTTCCCAGTGAGCATGCTCGAACGTGACGGACAGCACATGGGCGTGGTCACAAAGGCATTAGAGAAGGAAGTCCCGCCCTCCTCCATGATGCGGCGAGTCTTGTTCATCGCCTGCATCGAGCCTGCAGACAGACAGACAGACAGACACACAGACAGACAGACAGACAGACAGACAGACAGACAGACAGACAGATGGTCAAACATAGGAACACATGTGAGACAGTGAGACAGTCAAACGAGACTCACCCAGCTCCTGGTCCTGGTCGTCGGTCAGGATGAGGATGATGTTCGGTCGGATGTTGCGGCGGTCTCTCTGGAGGCGGGGCTTCAGGCGCTGGCCAGAAGAGAAGTGGGCGTGGCACAGCGTCACAGAGATCAACAGGAAGAGGAGGAGTCGGCCCGCCATGGCCTTCGACCCCTGACCTCCCCAAAAGGTCAAACAAAATCAGCCGCTATCCTCCGTGAAGTCTCAGCCTCTGGAAGACAAGCAGAGCCCGAGTTAACCACGGCGGGAATCGAACCTGTGAGCTCACAGTCAACAGTAAAATCTGTGTTCAGGTTTGAGACAGTCTGTGTGGACGTCACGGAGACTACGTCCAGGTTTTAGACAGTCTGCGGGGACGTCACGGAGACTACATCCAGGTTTTGGACAGCTGTTGTAAATAATTTCTTTGATGAAGAATAAACATTTTTCATGCATCGTCTCTTACACTGATTAAAAACCTCTTGCTGTATGAAATGAATAAATACATTTGTTGTTATTCATCGTTTGGTTTTCAGGAGACAGAGCTGCAGAAGAAAGGTCAGAACAGGAAGATCTGCAGAGATCAGAGATCTGTCCAGGTTCAGATGTTTTGTGTGAAGCAGACCTGATATTATTATGGCAGCAGTGTTTGGGTGAAATGTCAGCGCCGTGTGTGACGCTCGGAGAATATTAATATATAGAGACAGACAGAGAAACATGAAGATACTGCAGGAGCTGCTCAAACAATTACTGAAGAACATGAAGCAGCATGAAGCAGGTGGAGGAGCTCCTTTTCTTAAGATGGAGGAGCTCTTCTTCTTCAGGTGGAGGAGCTCCTTTTCTTAAGATGGAGGAGCTCTTTTTCTTCAGGTGGAGGAGCTCTTTTTCTTCAGGTGGAGGAGCTCTTTTTCTTAAGGTGGAGGAGTTATTTTTCTTAAGATGGAAGAGCTCTTTTTCTTAAGGTGGAGGAGTTATTTTTCTTAAGATGGAGGAGCTCCTTTTCTTCAGGTGGAGGAGCTCTTCACTTAAAGGATGGCTGACTACATGAAGCTCTTCATCTTTGTTGGACTTGTGTGTTTGTGTATACACAATATTCTCATGTGACCACAGGTCCACTTCCTCTTTCTCTTCCTCCCACATGATGCCTTCAGGAACACACACACACACACACACACACACACACACAGACACACACACACACACACACACACACACACACACAGACACACACACACACACACACACACACACACACACACACACACACACACAAAGCTGCAGTGTTTTGTTTCAGTTGCATTGACACACGGCACAGCAGGATTGTGTGTGTGTGTTTGTGTGTCAGCAGGGTGCGTCATGCTAATTAGCTGTTAATCAAACACACACACACTCAGACAGTAAGCTCTCTGTGTGTGTGTGTGTGTGTGTGTGTGTGTGTGTGTGTGTGTGGCTCTCATGTTAAAGTGGTCTGCTGGCTCCAGCTGTGAACTGACGGAGATTACAGACAACCAACTGAGAGACAGAGAGAGAGAGAGAGACAGAGAGAGAGAGAGACAGAGAGAGAGAGAGGGAACTTTAAACGAGTGTTAGTCTGAAAGCGTCTGATGAGTTTCACTTTTTCAAAATAAACACTGAACAAATGAATGAACATAACTTTGAGTAATAGAGTACATTGAGTAATAGAGTACATTAACGTACTCACACCTTGGTTTGATTTGTAAATGGTTGACATCTGGCCTGCAGGGGGCGCCACAGAGACGACAACTTTATTCGATATAAACATTTTGCATTTTCTATCGATGACAAACGTCATTATGTTTCCTATAAATGAGCTGTTGTTGTATTTTAATGAGGTTCAGATATTTCGATACGGGCTCTGCATCGTGTGTCTGTCTGTAAGCTGAGTGCAGTGGGGGTGACGGATGCAGGCTGGGCTGCTTTGGTGTGATCAGCTGTGTTGAGGTGGACAGACTCTGAGCTGTCAGTCACAGAAACACACCCAGCTTCATCATTTCCTAAATGAACATCACACTGTGGACGTTACAGTAGACTCTGCTGAGAATTCGCTTCATGTTCTCAGGAGCTTACGTGCAGTCATACTTCTGTTCAGTGTAGCTGCCCCCTGCTGGGCCACATCATGTGATTAGTACAATAACTCATATTCACCATGATGGCATGAAACTTTAAAACAACATGAAGAGAAACAGACGACGGTTCTGTAACGCTCCAGTCCAGCAGAGAGCAGGGCCGGGGGTCGGTGTACAAACAGCAGTAAAACTGTGCGTCACGCCAGAATCACATGAGATGATGTTAATGCTGAGTATAAATATTACATGAAGCTAAATCCTCAGAAGTTAGTGCAGACACAAACATGACCTGACTGCTGCTTCATGATCAAAAGAGTAAATGTGCAGTTTTAATGTTTTTCTGATAAACTTTTGATTTTCAAACCTCAGCTCTGCTCGCTGACTCTGCTCATGAATCCACAAACATTCTTCATGTTTTTCCTCCGTTAGATGCAGATTTTCATGCTTATACAAGACACAAGATGCACGACTCTAACTAATAATTATGTTTATGCATTGTGGGGAAATATTTGTGGAATATTAGAAACATAAACGAGATCGGATGAAGTGATGTAATGTCATTAACGAACATGACACGAGTAGAAATAAACGGTGAGATTAAAAATAAACATCTGGAGGCTCTGACCCAACGCTGCAACATTTGAACCCAGTTTATGGATCAGACGAAGAACAGCGGTCCAGCTGTTGGCTCTGTTCAACCCAACATGTGTTCTGTCCTGCAGTGACCCGGCACCGAGTCTGTCGGTAATCCCGTGCACCGTGTTCGTTATGTCATACAGTCTCGTTATGAAACCTGAGAGCAGACTCCACATGCAGGACGACTGCTCAGCAGCTCCGTGGTTAAACTGTTGGGAATAAGTGTGGAGCTCGTGTGATTCAGTTTATCCTCACGTCACCGCAGAACATTCAAGAAAAAACCAATAATCCCAATAATTCTTCACAGATACTGAAACATAAGAGGCAGCACATGCAGCGTCAGAAACAGCAGCACAAACTCTTTTAAGAGAGAACGTACACATCAGCATGTTTCCAGCTGTTGTGAAGTTTTACTGCATTCGTGAAAAAGTACTACGAAGCCTCTGGTGTCTCAGAGGGAGCTGTGTGAGGATAATTAGTGCAGAGAGAAGCGAGGCCGCTGTGGAAGTTTCTCCGACTCTCCACGAAGTCAAACTTGATGCTGAAGTTGCCAAACTCGGCAAGAAAACCTCCTCGGTGGGCGACTGTATATCTGCCAGAATACTGCTGGTCCCGGGTCGATGCTGACACCAGCTGACAGCACGAGCTGCAAGACGCTCGCTGTGGACGACAGTGTCCTCAAGTGATGTCACTCGAGTCAGCGTCAGTTGAAGACTACACGTCTAAATAAACGTGTTGTTGTGGAGTTTGTTCCAGGATACTGCAGCGAGCAGAACACAGCGCTGACTCACTTCCTCCACTCGTCTTTCTTTAACGTCTCTGCTTCTTCTTTCTGTCTCGCGTGTCTCGTTCATTCGTTTGAATGATGAAACATGAATTCTGTATTTCACATCTTGAATTGTATCAAACGTTCGTCATCGCTGAGATGGCGCCAATCTTGTTTAATCAGTTCAGCCAATCAAAATGATTTAAGGTGAAGCGTGGATTAAAAAACAGCAAACATTTACAGTCAGGCTCTGGCGAGGGCGCGCTGTGTGTTTGGACCCCGGCTAATTAATTCCACTATTCCTCCTTCACTCATTAATCATTTCCAGCGTGGCCTCGCTGTACTCTCTGTTCCTGGAATAGACGAGAAAAAAAGGAAATGTAAAAAGCCCAAAGTGACTGAGCTGAGCTGCACCAAGGATGAATATTATCAGATGTCCTCTGTGTTAAATATATTTGCTGCTTTGAGCTGTAATATTTCCTTTTACTTTTACCTCTGTACAGAGAGCAGCCGGACATTCGCTTCCTAACGAGCTGTCCCGTTAAATCATCAGTAACCTTGACAACAAGAAGTAAAAGTATAAAGCATAGATATTTATACAGTGTAATGTTTATATGTGTGGTATTACTGTATAATACTACTAAAAGTATTTTGATCTTGTTGGTAATACTTCTGGAGTACAAGTATTTTTAGACAGATTGAAAGAGGCTTTAGCCATCAAGCAACATTAATATGACTAATTATCACATGGTTACCGCCTCAGACAGAAAGACTTCTTTAATATTCTCTGGAGTTACTCTCACATATCAAAGAGCTTTTCAGTTCACAGGTGGAAACCTTTTTTTTATTCTGTGATGTGAAGCTGCTGAAAATAAAAGCAGCTGTTTTGAATCCTGATCCCTTCTTTCATTTGATATTCATGGATTTTGTCTTGAAAATAAAGCCGCTGCTCTTGATTTCACATAGTTTGTTTTATTTGATATTCAGAGCTTTCTTCTGAAATATTATATCCTCACCTCAGCCCGACGAGTCTGCCAGTACATGCAGAAAGCACACGGCAACACGAGGGAACAACACGGCAATCAGCAATTACACAAAGTAGAAATATTCAAACGTGAACATGACGACGACTTTCTCCCTCATCTCAACTCACCCTGAAAATGTTTCTTAATTTAAGAGTCATGAAAAACTGAGAGACTGAATTCAATTTGAATAAATATTAAAGGGACAGTTCGTGTTATTTAAGGTTGTGTACGGTGCTGATTCATAGTCAGTGTGTTACCTGCAGCTGACATGAAGCTAAGCAATGCACTGCTGAGAATATCAGTATAGGTCTAAGAGTAATCCATATGTACAATATTTATATCACCAAATATGAAGCTTTTAAACAGTACTGCTACATGATTTCCGTCACGCGACTCTTCCGCGAACACTCCCCCAGAAAACAGCAAAAATAAAATTACTAACATCAATATAATGATGACAACTTAAACTAGACAGATAGATAGACAGACAGACAGACAGACAGACAGACAGACAGCTCACAGGTCTCAGTGTTAACCTCGTAATGTTTGAATGTTTTCTGCTCATCATTAACATGTAAATTTATTCACATTTGTGTTCTTACATAAAAACACCGTGGCCTCACGTGTCCACCTCAGATTATTGGATGAAACAAAGCAGATTTCCTGACACGCTGAGGTTACAGCCTGCTGTGACTCTGACCACAGAAATCTGATTAGCTCAAGTAAAGTCCAAACCTGGACTCGTGCCTCGAGTGTTTTTTCCGTGAGATATTGCCCAGCAACCTCACAAGCACGCAGCGCTTCACCTCCAGCACAGCCCCCTTCCTGTCTCAACATGCCCCCAGTGCACAAAGCAGCTCCAGAAAGCACAAAGAGCCAGAACTGAAGACCGCAACCCTGGAGAGACGGACCCAGCTGAGCGGAGGCCGTCCACATACTTTAGGCCATGCAGTGTATCAGACTCGACTATCATAGTGCATTATGGGTGCGGGAACGTGCCGTCATGCTCTCCTGATCTGCGAACAAGGCCTCTGAAACCCCCGAGGACCATAAATCCTGTCGTCTGTCATCCTGATGTGGCCTCGCTGTCGCTCTCTCTCCTCCATCACATTTATCTGCTCATTAATATTCATGAGCAGATGGGCGGACCTCGGCACAGATGCAGCTGTGACACGCGGTGAATGTCAATAAAGAGAAACGCGTTAACGCCGCCCTGCTGTTCCATATTCAACGAGGCGCTCGCTGCACGCCGAGAGAGGGTAAACGCTCCAGGTGAAAGGTCAGAGGTCGGCTCTGCCGGCCCGACGACATGCAGACTGCGACAGTTGCCGTGGTAACGCGTACAGTATATCACATAGACGATCAATACGACAGCTGATATTTCCTGTTATCAATAAACATGTCAGTCACATGACACAAAGACTCAGGTGACGGGAACAGGTGAGCTCAGGTGTTCAACAGGAAGTTAGTGAACACGAGACAGAAGATCTCATTCATGATCCTCAGAGGATGAACCACACTGACATGTTTCCATCAGAGTCTAAAGACTGAAACTGAAGCCACAACCTGCAGTTCCTCTAACGTCCACTTGAGGCTGGCTCCAGAAGTCCAGATGTCAGCATGTCAGCGCTGCTGTCGGTCCTGTGCTCAGCCCGGCTCAGCCCGGCTCAGCCCGGCTCAGCCCGGCTCAGCCCGGCCTCCCTCCTCCACACAGCGAGCAGAAACTGAAATCCATCTGCAGCGTCTGACCGGGGCCGACAGAGAACAGGAGCGTCTTCCAAAAAGCGTGGAGCTCTTCAGCTCGTCGGTTCTGTACATGAAGCTTTTCTCGGAGATATCGGGTCACAGAATCAGTCGGACAAGAATAAAAATAGGAAAGTGTTTCTGTCTTCTTTGAGTTTCTCTGAAACCAAACGCTGATCCAGGACATACAAGATGTACAGGACAGAGATTTTTATTTTTATTATCAACAAATCACCACGTCTCAATACTTTATGACTTCCTGTCCCAAGTCCAAGTCCAGCTGTACTCGAGTATTTACTCTGATTACATTACTTCTGATCATCCAGCAGCAGCTGATCTCACTGCCTAGTCCAGCAGCAGTCAGCCCAGCTCGGCGTCTGTCTTTCAGCCTTTTATTTCACCAAGCTCTCACCAACCACTAAAAGTCAGTCCCACATTTACTCTTGTCCGGCGGCTTCTTGCTCGCTCACTCTCTCCTTTTCTCTTCTTAGCTTCCTCCGTCAGCGTCCTCTTCACTCTCTGCTCCTCTGCCATCATGTCCATAGACGCTGCTGACTGCTGGGCCTGTAAACCTCCAAACCTCCGGTGGTCCAAACACTAACACCCGGCGCTCTGAGCTCACAGTCCGGGCAGCCTGGCTAACAGACTGATCTAACAGCAGCTAACAGCAGCTCACATCGTTCCAGTTCATCCTGACACACCCACATAAACTTATTTCCATGTAACACAACATTGATAAAATAATTATAATTAGTTGAATTGATGAGCGTTTCTGTTGTCGACTAACGAGGGAGCGCTACACCGACTGATCGATTAGTCGACACATCGTCGGTTTGAGTCTGTGACACGACGCCTCAAAGATTTCCTGACCAAAAATACAAACAGACACCGATATTCTAATAATCACAAACATTACAAACATTTATTTATTTCAATTATTTTTGCTGAATTTTATGAACTAGTAATGATATTTATGTTTCCTGAGAAGATGTTTGAGCCTCTAGAACAAATTCCTTTTTTAAAATCATCATCACAGCATGGCTGAAATAAATCTCATCATATCCACATGAACATTTATTAATCATCAGTTAAACTGATAAACTATAATCTCTCTCCAAACATATTCTTCTGTTCCATGTTTTAAATGATGCAAACTCAATTTTGTTTGGACAAGAACATAAAACATATGTTAACTAGATATTCATGTGGTCTCCAGCAGGAAGCCACAGACTTCATAAAGTGCTGAGAGACGGACTGAAACAAGTTCATGTCCGGCTGCTGTTTGAAGTCCAAACGGATCAGAACATCAGAACACAGATCACTTACTGTGCGAGCGCTCGGTTCTCCTCAGCATGAAGATCAGATGTCAGAAATATCCTGAAACTCTGCAGATCAGCCTGACACTTCTCTCTTTCTGTTCCTCTTCCCTCGCTCACTTCCTCCTCAGTGACGTTTCTTCTTCTTTTATTCTCTCTGCATGTTTGCAGGTTCACTTCCTCTCAGGACTGTGCTGCCTTGCTCGGAGGCTCTGCTGCCTCAGCCTCGGTTCAGGTCCTGCTGGCTGTTACCGCGGCAGCAGACGAGGTAATAATCCCCGTGGCAACAGCTCTCTCCTCCTGATGGCTGCACGCTCTGTTGTAACACCAGCTGAGCTGCCTCGTCCTCCTCTGTCTCTCTCTCTCTCTCTCTATCGCCCTCCCTCCATCTCTCTCTCTCTCTCTCTCTCTCTATCGCCCTCCCTCCATCTCTCTCTCTCTTCCTGTCGATGCCTCCTGTTCAGCTCTCCTCTGCTCCTCTGTGTCGCCTCCTTCGTCTCTCCTCCCTCCTCTCTCCTCCCTCCCTCTCTGGTTTCTCTCCCTCTCTCTGGCTCTGCCTCTCTCTATTGTCTCTCCATCTCTTCATCACTTTCTCATCTCGTTCCCCCTCCTCCTCCTTTCAGCCGTTCATCTTCAGACACAAACAAAATGCAGAAGCCTTTTTTAGAAGCTGATTAACTTTCTGTCGATATGAACCCAGCAGAACACGAACCTGAGGCTGAGCTGTTCACTGATCATCACATTCGTCTTTTCTCCACTTTGTTCCTCCACAAAACCAAACCACAAACTCAAACTCACACAGAGAGTCTGTTTCCTCCACTGCAGCGCCACCACCAGGACATTTTCATTTCGTCCTGATGTTTACCGCCTCAGCCTCGACTGGGTCACAGAGGAAAGTCTGAAATTTGTATTTTTTATTAAATGAATTTGTTAAGTGTAATAACATTATGTGCGCCCTTGCTCATTGTGTCCTGCAGAGGGCAGTATTGTTTGTGGTGCGTCCTGGACGTGACGCCTCCCGCACTAATTCTGTTGTAGAAGAAAAGCGCTTTTTCCCGCCACTGTAACGATGTTGTGATGAACGGAGCGGCAGCAATGGCCGCATATCTCCCGCCTAAATAAATACGCCAAGAGGCTAAAGTGATTCAAGTTCTCAGAGAGTTTTAATCACCACTGCGAAGCTACTCCGCTTCACAGAATTCATTTAGAAACATTAAAAAATATGTAAACGATTTGATTCAGGATCATTCTGACTCAGTCACGTTCATGCAGGGAGCGTGTAGCATGTAGCGTGCAGCGTGCAGCGTGCGGCATGCAGCGTGTAGCGTGTGTAGCGTGTAGCGTGTAGCGTGTAGCTTGTAGCATGTAGCATGTAACTTGTAGCGTGTAGCTTGTAGCGTGTAGCATGTAGCGTGTAGCTTGTAGCTTGTAGTGTGTAGCGTGTAGCGTGTAGCTTGTAGCGTACAGCTTGCAGCTTGTAGCATGTAGCATGTAGCATGTAGCGTGTAGCTTGTAGCTTGTAGTGTGTAGCGTGTAGCGTGTAGCTTGTAGCGTACAGCTTGCAGCTTGTAGCATGTAGCTTGTAGCGTGTAGCTTGTAGCGTGCAGCGTGCAGCGTGTAGCTTGTAGCGTGTAGCTTGTAGCGTGTAGCTTGTAGCGTGTAGCTTGTAGCTTGTAGCGTGCAGCGTGTAGCTTGTAGCGTGTAGCGTGCATACATCTGGAGCTGGTGATTGGACGAACCATGATCACCCGTGACTGC
>NW_020852030.1:1003092-1012001 GCF_000972845.2 Larimichthys crocea | reverse complement strand
CGTTCATGCAGCATGTAGCGTGTAGCGTGTAGCGTGTAGCATGTAGCGTGTAGCGTGTAGCATGTAACGTGTAGCATGTAACGTGTAGCGTGTAGCTTGTAGCGTGTAGCGTGTAGCTTGTAGCGTGTAGCTTGTAGCGTGTAGCATGTAACGTGTAGCATGTAACGTGTAGCGTGTAGCTTGTAGCATGTAACGTGTAGCGTGTAGCGTGTAGCTTGTAGCGTGTAGCGTGTAGCATGTAGCATGTAGCGTGTAGCATGTAACGTGTAGCATGTAACGTGTAGCATGTAACGTGTAGCGTGTAGCTTGTAGCGTGTAGTGTGTAGCATGTAGCTTGTAGCGTGTAGCATGTAACGTGTAGCGTGTAGCATGTAGCGTGTAGCATGTAGCGTGTAGCGTGTAGCGTGTAGCGTGTAGCATGTAGCGTGTAGCGTGTAGCTTGTAGCGTGCACATCTGGAGCTGGTGATTGGACGAACCATGATCACCCGTGACTGCAGATGGACGTATACAAAGTATCTACTGAAGTAGCTCTGGTTCTTGTAGTTCTTGTTTTACTCGTACTGTAGTTCTGTCTGTTCAGGTGATGGCGGTGAAATGTTGGAAAGTCGTTTAGTTCGTGGCAGCTGCTGAATCGAGGTCATTACAGCAGGAAGCACACACAGTATTACACCACAGACTGTTCGCAAACAGGAACCATCAGGACGCTCGGCAGCTGCAGGAAACACGGCCGCCTGGAGGGGGCGCTGACGGCTGTTAGTGTTTGTATTGAAAAGAGGAAGTGAATATTACTCTGAGAACTGATTTAAAGTCTGTGAAACAGGAAGTTGACAGTGTCCAGGTCTGAATCATGGATCTGCAGCAGAGTGACGCCTCGCAGCTTCAACCAGCTGAGCTGAACTGAGACGTCCTTCATGGACACTGTGGTCCCATGCTGTGATGCTGTTAGCAGAGCTGAGGTCAGATCATGGACCATGTATGAGGAGACATGGATGCAGTGATGGAGCAGAGCTCTGTAGCTGTGTAAAGAAACAACAAGCAGCTGACTTTATAAAAAGCTTCTGTTGTGTCATTAATGATTGTGTGTTGTTCCACTTCAACAATCAGTCTCATCGTCCATGTTGAGACTCTTTGATCGATCTTTGATCACCTGGTGCCACCGGTCATGACGTAACGTTGATGTGAAGTTGTAAAAAGCTACATGAACTGCGTATTGTTTTATTTTGAAAGGCGCGGAAGTGTGTTACGTTGATTCTGTGTCTGATTTCCTGTCTGGAGCGATCTGCTGTGTTCAGCTTCACGCTGCTTAGCAACGTCAAAAATAGAAATGCTACGGAATGACAGCTCCGCAACGCGGAGAGACGCTGCTGAGACGCTCCACAGCACGTCCAGTGTGAATAAAGCTTTAAGGACTGTCCAAAACCTGGACGTGGTCTCTGTGACGTCCCGCAGACTGTCTAAAACTGGATGTGGTCTCTGTGACGTCCCCACAGACTGTCTAAAACCTGGACGTAGTCTCCGTGACGTCCTCGCAGACTGTCTAAAACCTGGACGTAGTCTCCGCGACATCCCCGCAGACTGTCTAAAACCTGGACGTAGTCTCCGTGACGTCCCCGCAGACTGTCTAAAACCTGGACGTAGTCTCCAGTCTCCTGGCTGATGTAAACGTGGTCAAAGAGACACTTTTTATTTCTGCTGTTGGACATTTGAACGTGGGGTGTGTCCCTTTAAGAGATCCCGTCATGAATAGAACATGAAGAAGAAGCATCATCTAAACACAGGAGCCATGTCTCCTCCATAGTGACACCCCCTCCACCTCTCACACCGTCCTCATCTTTTTAATGCTCTCTCCATCTGTGCACCTCCCCCTTTATTAACAGCTCTCCATGCATCACCCTTCACCTCCTTCACACACTTCACATCCATCCATTATACAGTGTACTGTATGAATACACACTATGCCAAACAAAAGCAGCTCCATCAAACACGCTGTCTTTTTAAAGGTCCTCCCCAGCAGACCGCCGCTCGGACACAGACTATCCTGCACTTTGGTTCAGAGAAAGATTTCCAAGTACGAGTCAGATCTCCATGAAATTTGCTTTGAGACTTCGTCTCCTCCAGAGGACGAAGCCTAAGGCGTCGCCATCGGAGCGAAATTGAGAAGAGATGAAACTGAGATGAAATGCTCGGAGGTCATTTCTGCCGCTCGGAGAAGGAATCTGTCACTCTAACGATAGCTAACGTGTTTTAGAAAAGTCGACCTTATTTTCAGAATGTTTTCTCCTCGCTGTCAGACACTTTCCAAAGTGAGGAGACGAACAGAAACACAAAGAGCTGCATGGAGCAAACCTTCTAAATATAACGTACACATAGACTTTTCAACCTGTGAAGCTTCTCAGCAAGCATTATTTTCTAAAGTTGCATATTAATTTCTAACCCTGCACGCACAAAACTGACCCCAGAGTTCCTACGCACTCTCAGAAGAACGATCCGCAGCACTTTGAGTTCTCTGGAGAACCTTTGAACCCTCAAGAGCTCGGCTTTGCTGGGACACACGATGCATGAACAACTTTTTCTCATGTTTAAAAATCTTTGTTTTCCTTTCAAAAGGTTCTCTGGAGTTATAATTAATAATTTCTGGTTCTTTAAGTCGACTCTTTGCAGAACTGAAGTTCCCTGGTCTGGTCCGGCTCAGGTGTGATTCACACAGAGAGACAGAGAAGAAGACAAAGACATAAGAGAGGTAGAAAGAAGAAGCCGAGTGGCAGAAATAAAGAGGAAGACGGCGGCGCAGGAGACGATGTGCGATGAGTTATCTGACTAATGAAGTCGTCTTATCTCACAGCTCTGCTGAACGACGACGCACACAGATGGAGGGCTGACAGAGAGATTGATAGACAGTCTTTGTCCTCGGGGAGAAGCTGCTCTGATGAAATGAAACGCTAACGAAACATTTCGCACACGTCTGACAGACCCGGCTGCTGAAGATGAACGCACACACTGATCGTCTGATTGAAGTGATCTGTTGTTCGCAGAAATGATTTCACCAAATGAATTTTGGTTTTCACGCTGAATATTCAGCCACAGAAACATTTTGTGTCCAGGTGTTTGCAGCTTCAGGTGATTCTGTCCCCTGCAGCATCATGAGGACAGAGTAAACCCTGAGCAGGTACCGAGGCTACGCAACGGAAACCTAATGTATGATCTCCTAAACTCTGAAGCTGCAGGTTGATCATCAGCAACGCTAAGATACCACGAAGAACACCTGAACATGCTGAACACACTGTGTGTCGGTGTTGGACAGACAGAGGACAGACACTGAGGACAGAGGACAGAGGACAGACACTGAGGACAGAGGACAGACACTGAGGACAGAGGACAGAGGACAGACACAGGACAGAGACACGAAACATCAGTCTGACTTCGTGACGACTTTAAAGTTCATTTTGTTTTAGTGAAATGTGACAAAGAAGCAAAGAGCCGGTTCAAACAGACAGATGGAGAGAGTGTGTGTGTGTGTGTGTGTGTGTGTGTGTGTGTGTGTGAGTGTGTGTGTGTGTGTGTGTGTGTGTGTGTGTGAGAGTGTGTGTGTGTGAGTGTGTGTGTGTACAGGTGAGACGTGTTGGCAGACAGCCACGAGGTAATTACTACCTCCATTAGAAAACTGTGATCATGTTAAACATTCACCTCTGACACACACACACACACACACACACACACACACACTGAGACACTACGAAGACTTTGATCATGTGTGTGTGTGTGTGAGTGTGTGTGTGTGTGTGTGTGTGTACAAAGCTCTCAGCAGCTCTGTCATTTTGTGTCATTACACTGAGTCACATCAGGACTGACCTCTGACCTGTTACAGGTTCATTATACACAAATGATTTTAACTCTAACACTCACACACACACACACACACACACACACACACACACACATCAGGAGACGGGCGCCAGCGGAAAGGAGACAGCGCAATGCGAGCACAGGGAGGACGGGGGGGGACAAGGAAAAGGCGAAGGAGAGAAAAGGGACGAAAGGAAAAGGGGCAGGAGGGGGGGTAGACAGGAGGCGAAACAACACGCAGGGACCGGGACGGAAGAAACCAGGGCGCAAGAAAGGAAAAAAGGCGCACGAACAAGGGAAAGACGCAACACGCAAGGAGAACAGCGAGAAAGAGAGAGAAGAACAGCAGGGAGGGGCCAGGGGACAAGCCGGCAGGAAGGGGAGGGGAACCAGCGAGAAACGCACGCCGGGGGGGCAAAAAACCCCAGCAGGGCGCGGGCGGAGGGGAGCGGAAAGACGCGGGGGGGGGGGGGGGAAGAGGCACCAGACACAAACACAAACACAAAAAAAAAACAAAAACAAAACAAAAAAACAGACAGGAGAAACAAAGCACGGCCAGGGAGAGGAGAGAGCGACAGAACAGAAAAGGGAGCAGCAACCGAAGAAGCGAACAGAACGAGAGGAAACAAAAAGAGCAGAACACAAGGAGGGAAGGGGAAACAACGGGACGCCGAAGGGACAAAGAAGGGAAGGGGAACCCAAAGGAAGCGAAGGGAGACAACGGGAAGGAAGGGGAGACCAACGGGACTCGAAGGGGAGACCAACGGGACGCCGAGACGCGAAGGGGAGACCACAGCGGGACGGGAAGGGGTGGAGAAAGAAGACCAACGTACGCGAAGGGTAGACCAACGGTACTTTAAATGTGAGAAGACAACGGGACTGGAAGGGGAGACCAACTGCGGAAGGTTAGACCAACGTTACTTTAATGGGAGACAACGTCTACGTTAAGGTCAAACAACGGGACTTTTAAGGGTGAGACAACGGACGTGAAGGTTAACCAACGGAACTTGAATTAATTCAGACAACTTACCGTTAATGTTAGACCAACGTTACTTTAATGGGAACCACGGTACGTTGTTTAGAAGACCAACTTACTTAATGTTAGACCAAAACGTTACTTTATTTTTAGAGACCAAAAACGTTCTTTAATGTTAACCGGTACTTTAATTTAGACCAACAGTTATTTTATGTAGACCATGTGTACTTTAAGGTAGACCGTACTCACTTTAAGGTAGACCAACGGACTTTAGAATGTTAGACCGAAACGTTACTTTAATTTAGACCAACGTTCTTTAATGTTAGCACCGACTACGTTAGAACTCCTTTATGTTTAGCCAAACGTTACTCTAATGTTCCCAGTTACTCAGTCGTTACTTTAATGTAGCACCAGTTATTTCTGTTAGACCTCAATGTTACTAGTAGCCGTTACTTTCTGTTAACCAACGTTACTTTACTGTTCGCCACGTTCCTTTATGTGTAGACACGTCTTCAAACTTTCCACGTCTCTCATGTTGACACGTACCCTTAGCACCCGTTCCACCTGTGCCCAGTTTCTCTGGCTTCTTACTGTGACTTCTGTTAGACCAGACTTATAGACACGTTATTTTAATGTTCAAGAACCAACGTTACTTTAATGTTAGACAACCGTTACTTTGATGTCTAGACCAACGTTACTTTAATGTAGACCAACGTTACTTTAATGTTAGACACGTACTTTATGTAGCAATTATAGAGTCCACGTTACTTTAATGTGACAAAAGATTACAACAACGTCTACTTTTAGTTTAGACAACCGTTACTTGAATGTTAGACCAACGTTACTTTAGTTCTGAGACCAACTTATTTTAATGTTAGACCAACGTTACTTTAAGAGTTATTCTGGAACCAACGTTACTTTAGAGTTTTGCAACGTTACTTAAATGTTAGACCAGCGTTTACTTTAATGTTAGACCAGCGTTACTTTAATGTTAGACCAACGTTACTTTACTATTTGTTTTATAACCAACGTTACTTTAATGTTAGCCAGGCGTACTTTAAATGTTAGACAACGTTACTTTAGTTTTAGACCAACTTTCTTTAAGTTAGACCAACGTTACTTTAATTTTAAGACCAAATTGTTACCAATGTACTTTAATGTTAGACCAAAGTTACTTAGTGTTAGACCAGCGTTACTTTAGTGTTAGACGCAACGTTACTTTTAGTTTAGAAGACCAACGTTACTTTAATGTTAACCACGTTACTTTTAATGTTAGACCAACGTTACTTTTGTTAGACCAGCGTTATTTTAATGTAGAAACCAACGTTACTTTAATGTTAGACCACGTTACTTTAATTTAGACCAACGTTATTTAATGTGACAGCTTATTTAATGTTAGACCACGTTACTTATGTTTAGACCAGCGTTTTTAATGTTGACCACGTTACTTTAATGTTAGACCACGTTACTTTAATGTTAGACCAACGTTTACTTAATGTTAGACCAACGTTGATGTTATCTTAGATCACACGTTATTTAATGTTAGACCACGTTACTTTAATGTGAGAACCGCGTTATAACGCGGTTCTCACATTAAGTAACGTCGGTCTAACATTAAATAACGTTGATCTAAGATAACACAACGTTGTGTCTAACATTAAAGTAACGTTGGTTAACATTGAAAGTAACGTTGGCTCTTAACATTAAAGTAACGTGGCTAACAATTACGAACGCTGCGTCTACCACTAAGTACGTGGTCTAACATTAAAGAAAGCTGGTTCTAACATTAAATAACTTGGTTCTACATTAAAGTAGTACTGGTTAACTGTCTACTAAAGTAACGTTGGTTCACATTAAAATAACGCTGGTCTAACAAAAGTAACGTTGGTCTACATAAAAGAACGTGGTTAACATTAAAGTAACGTTGCTTCTAAACTAAAGTAACGTTGGCTAACACTAAAGTACCTGGTCTAACACTAAGTAACGTTGTGTCTCAAATTAAAGTTAACGCTGGTCTACATACGTAAAGTACAAGTTTGGTCTAAAATAAGTAACGTTGGTCTACACTTAAAGAAAGCTGTCTCAAACTAAAGGTAACTGTTGTCTACATTTAAAGTACGCCTGGTCTGAACATTAAGTAACGTTGGTATAAAACAAGTGTAAAGTACTTGGTCTATAAATTAAGTTAACGCTGGTCTACATCTAAAGTAAACGCTGGTCTAACATTTAAAGTAACGTTGGTCTAAAAAACGTACGGTTAACATGATAACGTTGGTCTAAACTTAAAAAACTTGTTAAAGTAAGTATTGGTCTAACATTATAAATGAACGTTGGCTAAACTAACGTAACGTTGGTAACATTAGTACGTTGTTAAAACTAAAAGTAACGTTGGTTCTTGCGACATAGTAAGCCTATAAAGTAACGGTGGTCTAACATTAAGTAACGTTGGTCTGACATTAAGTAACGTTGTCACATAAATACTGTAACTTAGTCTCAAAGTAACGTTGTCTGAACATTAAGTAACGTTGGTCGACATTAAAGTACCGTTTGTGTTCTACCAAGAAACTAAGTAACGTTGTTTCGTCTAACATTAAAGTAATTGCGTTTGTCTAACAGTAAAGATACGTTGTCTAACTAAAGTAACTTTGGTCTAACATTTAAAGTAAACGTGGCTAACTGGTAACAGTTTTCAGAGAACGTTGGTCGACAAAGGTCTAAAGTAACGTCTGGTCTAACATTAGACGTAACGTGTAACTTACGGTCTAACATAAAGTCATTGCACATAATAATGCGCTTAATACGGGCTCCTAACTAATTTTGTTCAAGAAGTAACGTTGGTCCTAACATTAAAGTAACGTTTCGTGTCGAACAAAGTAATTTGTCTAACATAAGTAACGTTGGTCTACCGTTAAAGTGAACGTGTCTGACCATTAAAGTACACATGGTCTACATAAAATAACTGATTGGTCTAATTAAAGTACCTTGGTCTACATTAAGGAACGTTTTGGTCTAAATTAAAGTAACTTGTAAATTATTTGGGTCTAACTATTAAGTAAGCTTTGGTCTACTTAAAAGACTTTGGCTACAAGGTAACGTTGTACTGTAGTCCGGCCAGAGTTGTCTAATTTAAGTAACGTTGGTCTAACATTAACGGTAAGTTGTCTGAATTAATTCAAGTTCCGTTGGTTAACCTTCACGTCCGTTGTCTCACCCTTAAAAGTCCCGTTGTTTGACCTTAACGTAGACGTTGTCTCCCATTAAAGTAACGTTGGTCTAACCTTCCGCAGTTGGTCTCCCCTTCCAGTCCCGTTGTCTTCTCACATTTAAAGTACCGTTGGTCTACCCTTCGCGTACGTTGGTCTTCTTTCTCCACCCCTTCCCGTCCCGCTGTGGTCTCCCCTTCGCGTCTCGGCGTCCCGTTGGTCTCCCCTTCGAGTCCCGTTGGTCTCCCCTTCCTTCCCGTTGTCTCCCTTCGCTTCCTTTGGGTTCCCCTTCCCTTCTTTGTCCCTTCGGCGTCCCGTTGTTTCCCCTTCCCTCCTTGTGTTCTGCTCTTTTTGTTTCCTCTCGTTCTGTTCGCTTCTTCGGTTGCTGCTCCCTTTTCTGTTCTGTCGCTCTCTCCTCTCCCTGGCCGTGCTTTGTTTCTCCTGTCTGTTTTTTTGTTTTGTTTTTGTTTTTTTTTTGTGTTTGTGTTTGTGTCTGGTGCCTCTTCCCCCCCCCCCCCCCGCGTCTTTCCGCTCCCCTCCGCCCGCGCCCTGCTGGGGTTTTTTGCCCCCCCGGCGTGCGTTTCTCGCTGGTTCCCCTCCCCTTCCTGCCGGCTTGTCCCCTGGCCCCTCCCTGCTGTTCTTCTCTCTCTTTCTCGCTGTTCTCCTTGCGTGTTGCGTCTTTCCCTTGTTCGTGCGCCTTTTTTCCTTTCTTGCGCCCTGGTTTCTTCCGTCCCGGTCCCTGCGTGTTGTTTCGCCTCCTGTCTACCCCCCCTCCTGCCCCTTTTCCTTTCGTCCCTTTTCTCTCCTTCGCCTTTTCCTTGTCCCCCCCCGTCCTCCCTGTGCTCGCATTGCGCTGTCTCCTTTCCGCTGGCGCCCGTCTCCTGAT
>NW_020852030.1:991055-1003082 GCF_000972845.2 Larimichthys crocea | reverse complement strand
TGTGTGTGTGTGTGTGGTGTGTTGTGTGTGTGGTTTACAGTGTTAGAGTTAAGAATCAATTTGGTGTATAATGAACCTGTAACAGGTCAAGGTCAGTCCTGTTGACTCAGTGTAATGACACAAAAGGACAGAAGCTGCTGAGAGCTTTGTACACCACACACACACACACACACTCACATGATCAAGTCTTCGTAGTGTCTCAGTGTGTGGGTGTGTGTGTGTGTGTGTGTGTGTGTGTGTCAGAGGTGAATGTTTTAACATGATCCAGTTTCTAATGGAGGTGTAGTAATTCCTCTGGCGTCTGCCACACGTCTCATCACCTGGACACACACACCTCACACACACAACAACACACACACACACACACACAACACACACACGCACACACACACACGCACAACACACACACACACACACACTCTCTCGCCATCTGTCTGTTTGAACCGCCTTGCGGTCTTTGTCACATTTCACTAAACAAAAAAAAACAGAAAGGAACTTTAAAGTCTTCACGAAGTCAGAGACGATGTTTTCGTGCCGCCTGTCCTAGTGTCTGGCCTCAAGTCTCTGTCCTCAGTGTCCTGTCCTCAGTTCTGTCTCTGTCCTCTGTCCTAAGTGTCTGTCCTCTGTCCTGTCCAACACCGACATCACAGTGTGTGCAGCAGGTGCAGGTTTCTGCGGGGTATCTTAGCGTTGCTGATGATCAACCTGGCAGCTTCAGAGTTTTAGGTGATCGATACGTTGGTTCCGTTGCGTAGGCCTCGTAAACCTGCTCAGGTTTAACTCTGTTCCTCATGATGCTGCAGGGGACAGGATCACCTGAAGCTGCAAACAACCTGGCAAAAATGGGTTCTTCTGTGGCTTAATATTCATCGTGAAAAAACCAAATTCATTTGGTGAAATCAATTTCGTTTTCGTCTGTCTTCTGAACAACAGGATCACTTCAATCAGAGCGTACAGTGTGTGCGTTTCATCTTTCAGAAGCCGGGACCGGGTCTGTCAGACGTGTGCCAGTTGTGTTTTTCGTGAGCGTTTCATTTCATCAGAGCGCTTCTCCCCGAGGACAAAGACGGTCTACAATCTCTCTGTCAGCCCGTCCATCTGTGGTGCGTCGTCATTCAGCGAGAGCTGTGAGATAAGACGACGTCCAATTAGTCAGATAACTCAATCGCACATCGTCGCCTCCCTTCCTCTTATTCTGCCACTCGGCTTTCTTTTCTTCTTTCTACCCTCTCTGTATGTCTTTGTCTTCTTCTCTGGTCTCTCTGGGGGTGAATCACACTAGCCTTACCAGACCAGGAACTTCAGTCTCAGTGGCGACTTAAAGAAACAGAAAATTGATAATTATAACTCCGGAAACCTTTTGAAAGGAAAACAAAGATTTTTAAACATGAGACAAAGTTGTTCATGCATCGTGTGTCACAGCAAAGCGAGCTATTTGAGGGTTCAAAGGTTTCTCAGAGAACTCAAAAAAGTGCTGGCGGTGTTCTTCGAGAGTGGTAGGAACTCTGGGGTCAGTTTTGCGCGTGCAGGGTTAGAAATTAATATGCAACTTTAGAAAATAATGCTCGCGGAGAGCTTCAGCGGTGGAAAAGTCTACGTGTTTCGGTGTATTTAGAAGGTTTGCTCCATGGCAGCTCTTTGGTTTCTGTTCGTCTCCTCACTTTGGAAAGTGGTCAGGACAGCGAGGAGAAAACAGTCTGAAAAAAGTCGACTGTTTCTAAAACACGTTAGCAATCGTTAAGTGACAGATTCCTTCTCCGAGCAGAGAAATGACCTCCGACAGTTCATTCTTTCATCTCTTCTCAAAATTTCGCTCCGATGGCGAACGCTTAGTTTCGTCCTCTGGAGGAGACGAAGTCTCAAAGCAAATTTATGGAGATCTAACTTCGTACTTTTAATCCGCTCTGAACCAAAGTGTCAGGATAGTCTGTGTCCGGAGCGGCGGGCTGCTGGGGAGGACCTTTAAAAAGACAAGCGTGTTTGATGGGAGCTCTGTTGTTTTGGCAATAGTGTGTATTCATACAGTACACTGTATAATGGATGGATGTGAGTGTGAAGGAGGTGAAGGGTGATGGCAATGAGAGCTGTTAATAAAGGGGGAGGTGGCACCGATGGAGAGAGCATTAAAAAGATGAGGACGGTGTGAGAGGTGGAGGGGGGTGTAACTATGGAGGAGACATGGTCCGGTGTTTTAGATGATGCTGCTCTTCATGTTCTATTCATGACGGATCTCTTAAAGGGACACACACCCCAAGTTCAAATGTCGCAACAGTCAGAATAAAAGTGTCTTCTTTGACCACGTTTACATCCAGGAGACTGGGAGATCGTCCAGGTTGTGAGACAGTGTGCGAAGACGTCACGGAAGACTACGTCAGTTTGGCGGAGACGTCACGGAAGGCTACGTCCAGGTTTAAGGACAGTCTGCGGGGACGTCACGGAGACCACGTCCAGTTTTAGACGAGTCTGTGGGGACGTCACAGAGACTACTCCAGGTTTAACAGTCTGCGGGGACGCACAGAGACGCGTCCAGGTTTTAAGACAGTCTGCGGGGACGTCACGAACTACGTCCAGGTTAGACAGTCTGCCGGACGTCACGGAAATATAACGTCCAGGGTTTTAGACAGTCTGCGGGGACGTACACTGAAACTACGTCCAGATGGTTTTTAGTAACTGGTCTGGCGGGGGACGTCACGGAGACTGACGAGGTCCAGGTTTTAGAATGTGAGACGTGCGGGTTAGGGGGGGTGGGGGGGGAAGACATCGGCGGAAATGAGTGAACTAGACGGTCCAGGGTTTTAAACATTCTGGCGGGAGGAGCGTCACGGAGACTACGTCCAGGGTTTTAGAAGTCGCGGGGACTCACGGAAAATACGGTCCAGTTTTAGACATCTGCGGGGGACGTCACGGAGACTACGTTCCAGGTTTAGACATCTGCGGGGACGCACGGAGACTACGTCCAGGTTTTAGACAGGCTGTCGGGACGTCAACGGAGACCACGTCCCGAGTTTTGGAAGTCCTTAAGCTTTAATTATTCACGACAGGACGTGGCTGGAGCGTCTTCAGAGCGGCTCTCCGTTGCGGAGCTGTCATTTCCGTAGCATTTCTATTTTTGACGTTGCTAAGCAGGTGAAGCTGACACAAAGCAGATCGCGTCCGACAGGAAATCAGACAGAATCAACGTAACACACGTCCGTGCCTTTCAAAATAAAAAATACGCAGTCATGTAGCTTTTTACAACTTCACATCAACGTTACGTCAGACGCGGTGCACAGGTGGATAAGGTCTCAACATGGACTGATGAGACTGATTGTTGAAGTGGAACAACACACAATCAGGATGACACAACAGAAGCTTTTAATAAAGGTCATCTGCTGGTTTGTTTTTCTTACACGCTACAGAGTCGGCGCCATCACTGCTCCATGTCTCCTCATACATGGTCCATGGTCTGACCTCGAGCTGCTGGGAAGAGCGTCCTGATGGTTCTGGTTTGCTAACAGTCTGTGGTGTAATACTGTGTGTTGTCTTCCTGCTGTAAATGACCGTCGATTCAGCAGCTGCCCACCAACTTAACGACTTTCAACATTTCATCACCGCCGTCACCTGAACAGACAGAACTACAGTAACGAGTAAAACAAGAACTCAAGAACCAGACTACCTTCAGTAGATACTTTGGATACGCCATCTGCAGTCACACGGTGATCATGGGTTCGTCCAAATCACTCAGATCGCAGATGTAATCCCTACACGCTCAACTCTACAAACGCTACACACACACGCTGCACGCTACACGCTACAAGCTACAACTGCACCTACAACTACAAGCCGACACGCTACACAGCTACAAGCTACACGCTGCACCTACAAGCTACACTCTACCACACCCCCCCCGCTACAAGCTACAAGCTCACACTGCACGCTAAAAGCTACAAGCTACACGCTGCACAGCGATACAACTACACGCTGCACCTACAGCTACACGATACCGATACAAGCCACCCCCCCTTTAAACCAAAAAAAAAAAAAAGCTACGAGCTACAGGCTAACATAGCATAGAACATACAGCGCTACACCTGCACGCTAAACAACAGCAACAACGCTGCACGCACAAGCTACAAGCTCACGCTGCACGCTACAAGCTACAAACTGCACGCTACAAGCTACACGCTACAAGCTCAATGCTACAAAGCTACATGCACAGTACAACAAAAAACTGCACTACAAACGGGGCACGCTAAAAGCTACAACAACGCTGCACGCTAGCAAGCTACAACTACACGCGACAAGCTGCATGCACAAGCTGCACGCTACACACTACAAGCTACAACGCTACAAGCTACAATCAAGCTACACGCTACAACTACACGCGCAACGCTAACACTATACAGCTACACGCTACAAGCTACAAGCTACAACGCTAACAAGCCTGCAACGCTACATCTGCATGCTGCATAACGTGACTGAAGTCAGAAATGATCCTGATCAAATCGTTTACATGATTTTTTAATGTTGCTAAATGAATTCCGTGAAGCGGAGTAAAACTTCGGCGTGGGAGATTAAAAACTCTCGGAGAACTTAATTCTTTAGCCTCTTGGTGGATTAATTTCGGCGGGAGAGATGCGGCGCCATTGCTGCCGCTCCGGTTCATACATCCGTTAGCAGTGCCGGGAAAAAGGCGCTGTTTTTCTTCTACAACAGATTAGTGCGGGAGGGGCGTCACGTCCAGGACGCACCACAAACAATACTGCCCTCTGCAATGACACCAGGAGCAAGGGCCGACAAAGGTTAGTACACTTAACAAATTCATTTAATAAAAAGATACAATTCAGACGTTCCTCTGTGACCCAGTCGAGGCTGGGCGGGAAACATCAGGATGAAATGGAAAATGTCCTGGTGGTTGGCGCTGCCATGGAGGAAACAGAACTTTGTGGAGTTGTTGAGTGTGTTGGGTTTTGGTTTTGTGGAGGACAAAGTCGAGAAAAGACAGTGATGATCAGGAACTCAGCTCAGCCTCAGGTTCTGTTCTGCATGGGTTCATAATCTACAGAAAGTTAATCAGCTTCTAAAAAAGGCTTCTGCATTTTGTGTTGTGTTCCGGAAGATGAACGGCTGAAGGAGGAGGAGGAGGTGAACGAATGAGAAAGTGAATGAAGAATGTATAGACAATAGAGATAGTGCAGAGTCCATATAGAGGTATAGAGAACCAGAGAGGGAGTTCGTCTTTAGGAGTGTATTATGGAGGCTAGAGGAAAGAGGCGACACAGAGGAGCATGAGGGAGATCTACGGAGGCTCGACAGGGAAGAGAGAGAGAGATGGAGGGAAGGGCGAATAGAGAGAGAGAGAGAGAGGATAAGAATAGAGAGAGAGGCCCCCGAGTCTGCCCCTTTTTTTGTACCCCATATCTTTCAGTCCCTCAGTCTGCTATACTGTTGCCACGGGGTTAGTTACCCGTCGCTTTATGCTGCCAGCGGTAAAATGCCAGCAGACTTACCGATGCTGGATTCATCATATCGCCCGAGGCAAGGCAGCCAGATTCGCTGAGAGGAAGTGAACCTGAAAACATGCAGAGAGAATAAAGAAGAAGAAACGTAAGTGAGGAGAAGTGAGCGAGGAAAGGAACAGAAAGAGAGAAGTGGTCAGTCTGAGTCTGCGAGTTTCATGATATTTCTGACATCTTATCTTCAGTCTGAGGAGAAACGAGCCTCGCACAGTAAGTGATCGGTGTGTCTGATGTTCTGTCCTTTGGACTTCAAAAGCAGCCGTACATGGAACTTGGTTTCAGTCCGCTCTCTCACTTTATGACTCTGGTGGCTTTCCTGCTGGAGACCACATAATAGCTAGTAACATTTGTTTGTATGTTCTGTCCAAACAAAATTGAGGTGCATCGTTTGACATGGAACGAAGAGAGAGACGAAGATGATAGTTAGCAGTTTAACGATGATTTTAATTTAATGTGCATGTGGATATGATGAGATTTATTTCAGCCATACTGTGATGATGATTTTAAAAAGGAATTTGTTCTAGAGGCTCAAACATCTTCTCAGGAAACATAATAATATCATTTCTAGTTCATAAAATGTCAGAAAACTAATGAAATAAAATACATGTGGTAATGTTTGGGATTATTAGAATAGTGGTGTCCTGTTTTGTGATTTTTGGTCGGGAAATCTTGAGGGCGTCGGCGTCACCGCTCCAGTGACGAGGTGTCGACTAATCGACCGTCGGTGGAGCGATCGCCTCGTTAGTCGACAGCACAAACACTCGTCAGGATTAATATTAGAATTATTTGATCAATGCCGGTTAATTAATTAATTAAGTAACAGTTAAAATTATGTTGTTTACATTGGGAATAAGGGTTATGTGGGTGTGTCCAGGATAAACTGGAACAATGTGAACTACACAGCGAAGTGCTGTTTAGCTGAGGTTAGATCCGTCTGTTAGCTGGGCTGCCCCAAGCCCGGACTGTGACTCAGCGCCGGTGTTAGTGTTTGGACCACCGGGAGGTTTGGAGGTAAACCAGGCTCAGAAGCTCATGGACATGATGGCAGAGAGGCAGAGAGGAAGAGGACGCGACCGGAGGAACTAAGAAGAGCAAAGTGAGAGAGTGAGGCGAGCAAGAAGCCGCCGGACAAGAGTAAATGTGGGACTGACTTTTAGTTTGGTGAGAGCTTGGTGAAATAAAAGGCGAAAACAGACCCGTCCCGAGCTGGGCTGACTGCTGTCTGGACTAGGCAGTTAGATCAGTGCTGCTGTGACGATGGATGATCAGAAAGTAATGTAATGCAGAGTAATACTCGAGTACAGCGGACTTGGACTTGGGACAGAATCAGAAAGTATTGAGTCGTGGTGATTTGTTTGATAATAAAAATAAAAATCTCTTACTGTACATCGTGTAGGTCCTGGATCAGCGTTTTGGTTTCAGAGAAACTCAAAGAAGACAGAAACACTTTCCTATTTTATTCTTGTCGCACTGATCTGGTGACCCGAGATCTCCGAGAAAAGCTTCAGTGTAGCAGAACCGACGAGCGGAAACTCCACCGCTTTTGGAAGACGCGCCTGTTCATTGTCGGCCCCCCGGTCAGATACGCTGCAGATGGATTTCAGTTTCTTCGGCTTCGCTGTGTGGAGGAGGGAGGCGGCTGACCGGCTGAGCCGGCGAGCGGGCCTCAGCAAAGGACCGACAGCAGCGCGGACATGCTGACATCTGGACATGGGGACTGCTGAGCCAGCCTCGAGTGGACGTTAAGGAACTGCAAGGTTGTGGCTTCAGTTTTCATTCTTTAGACTCTGAGGAAACATGTCAGTGTGGTTCATCCGCTGAGGATCAGAAGAGATCTTCGGTCGCATGTTCATTCAACTAACTTCCTGTTGAACACCGGAGGCCACCTGTTTCCCGTCACCGTGAGTCTTTTGTCATGTGACTGACATGGTTATTTTTAGGATAAACAGGGAAGATCAGCTTCGGATTGATCGTCTAATGGTGATATACTGAACTGTACGCGTTTACCACGGAAACTGGACTGTCGCAGTTTGCATGGTCATCGGCGGGCCGGCGCGAGCGACCTCTGACCTTTCACCTCGAGCGTTTACCCCTCCCTCTCGGCGTGCATCGAGCGCCTCGTTAAATATGGGAACAGCAGGGCGGCGTTAATCGCGTTTGCCTCTTTATTGACATTCATCACCGCGTGTCACAGCTGCATCTGTGCCGAGGTCCGCCCATCTGCGCATGAATAGATTAATGAGCAGATAATGTGTGGAGGGAGAGAGCGACAGCGAGGCCACACAGGATTACCGACGCAGGATTTATGGTCATGCGGGGGTTTCAGTCCGAGGCCTTGTTCGGCAGATGGCCAGGAGAGCATGACGGCACGTTCCCAGCCCCAAGCACCCATAAGGCACTATGATAGTCGAGTCCTGATACACTGCCTGGCCTACCGTATGTGGACGGGCCTCCGCGCAGCGGGGTCCTTCTCCGGGGTTGGCAGTCTTCAGTGCTGGCTCTTTGTGGCTTTCTGAGTGCTTTGTGGCAATGGGGGCATGTGAGACAGGAAGGGGCTGTGCTGGAGGTGAAGCGCTGCGTGCTTGTGAGGTTGCTGGGCATATCATATATCTCACGGAAAAAACAGACACTCGAGCACAGTCCAGGTTTGGACTTTAACTTGAGTCATAATCAATTTCTTGGGCAGAGTCACAGCAGGCGTAACCTCAGCGTGTCAGAAATCGCTTGTTTCATCCAAGAATCATGAGGTGGACACTAGGGCCCGCGGTGTTTTGATGTAAGAACAGAAATGTGGAATAATTTACAAGCATGTTAATCATGAGCAGAAAACATTCAAACATTACGAGGTTAACCACTGAGACCCCCACGAGCCTTTGAGCTGTCCTGTACTGTCTGTCTTGTCGGTCGGTCCTGGCTGTCTATCTGTCTGTCCTGTCTGTCTATCTATGCTATCTATCTGTCCTTCTGTCTGTCTGTCTGTGTATGTCTGTCTGTCTATCGGTCTACTATCTATTGTCTGTCTGTTCGGTCGTCGGTCTGTCTGTCCTGTCTATCTGTCTATCTATCTGTCTGTCTGTCTGTTCTGTCTATCTGTCTGTCTGTCTGTCTATCTATTTAAGAAAAGTTGTCATCATTACGTGAATGTCAGTGATGTAATTTTGCTGTTTCTGGGGAGTGTTTGCGAGAGTCGGCGTGAACGGAAATCAATGTAGGCAGTGTTGTGTGTGTGTGACTCAAAAACCGGCTTTAAAAGCTTCATATTTGGTGAAGATAAATATCACATATGGATTACTCTTAAGACCTAGACTGATATTCTCAGCTTACTACTTTCAAATGTCGACTGCAGTGGAGAGACCACTGACTATGATCGTCACCGTACACAACATTAAATAACACGAACTGTCCCTTTAATATTATTCAAATTGAAGTCAGTCTCTCAGTTTTCATGACCTTAAATTAAGAACATTTTCAGGGTGAGTTGAGATGAGGAAGAAACTCTTCGTCATGTTCACGTTTGAATATTTCTACTTTGTGTAATTGCTGATTGCCGTTTTGTTTCCCTACGGGTTGTCGTGTGCTTCGGCATGTTACTTGCAGACCGTCGGGTCCCGAGGTGAGGATATAATATTCAGAAGGAAAGCTCTGAATATCATAAAACAAACTAGTGAAATCAAGAGCGGCGGCTTATTTTCAAGACAAATCCATGAATATCAAAATCAATGAAAGAAGGATCAGGATTCAAAACGCTGCTGTTAGTTTATTTTCAGGCAGCTTCAACATCACAGAATAAAAAAAAAAGGTTCACCTGGTGAACTGAAAAGCTCTTGATATTGAGAGTAACTCAAGAAATATAAAGAAGTCTTTCTGTCTGAGGCAGTACCATGTGATAATTAGTCATATTAATGTTCTTGATGGCCATTGTTAGACCAGCGTTACTTTAATGTTAGACCACGTTACTTTATGTTAGACCAGTTTTAATGTTAGCACAATCCGGTAGACCACGTACTTTCATGTTAGACAAACGTTACTCTCAATGTTTAGCCCAGTAAAGTAACGTTGGTCTAACACTAAAGTAACGTTGGTCTAACACTAAAGTAACGTTGGTCTAACATTAAAGTAACGTTGGTCTAACATTAAAGTAACGTTGGTCTAACACTAAAGTAACGTTGGTCTAACACTAAAGTAACGTTGATCTAACATTAAAGTAACGTTGGTCTAACATTAAAGTAACGTTGTGTATCGATCACTGTTTGTTTATTATCAGCTGATGGTCGATCGCGTTAGCGTCTGAATGCTAACGCGTTAGCGTCTGTCAGCTTCTCTCCATCATAAACTGGGACCAGCTGCTTTGTATTCCTCACAGGTTACTGTGTGTGTGTGTGTGTGTGTGTGTGTGTGTGTGTGTGTGTGTGTGTGTGTGTGTGCATCCTTTCACACACACAACAAAAGAGCTTTCAGATTCAAATCCCGCCCGACGACACAAATGATGGAGGGAGTTTGAAAAAAAGTGCAGAGGAGGGAGAGAGCGGCTAAAAGAACATCTCTCTGCATCGGCTGCTGTCACCATGGAAACCATACATGATGCTGATTATTATAGACCGCTCAGAGATGTGGACTAATGGAGCCTCGTGCAGCTCGGGCCCTGGTCCTTCAGTCACAGACCTGGTCCATGTGAGAAAATAACACGACAACATAACTTTCAACAAAAGAAAACGAGACTGAGCGCTGAGCTTATAATAATGTTCATTAAACATAATGTTGTGTCAGAATAAACTGGAACGATGTGGAACCACAACTGCTGCCAGCTGATGCTGCTGTTAGCTCAGGTTTTTTGTTAGTCAGACTGCACGGACTGTGAGCTCAGAGCACCGGGTGGAAGAAGAAGAAGAAGAAGAAGAAGAAGAAGAGGTTTCCAGGCCCAGCAGCCTCTATGGACATAATGGCAGAGGAGAAGAGAGTGAAGAGGACGCTGACGGAGGAAGCTAGTAAGTAATATTACTCCGTCTTTAAAGACTTGTTTGGACGCTCAGTTGGACAGGAAGCGTGGTGTTGTTGGACACTGAGACGTCACGGCTTCAGCCTGATGTCGTCTGCAGCCATCGTCTGTTTTTGTGATCGCCGTCATCGATGGAGGCGGCTGTCCAAACACGCGAGGACAGGAAGATGAACGCCGTCAGAAATAAAAGCAGCACGCCGCTTTATGTTGTGTTTACAAATTGTGGATGCTGATTGGTCTGAAAGCTCCTCCACCCACCTCCGTCTGAAACACCGAGCTGACACAGAAATACAGAGGACGCGGGGATGAAAGGAAATAATGATTCTGTTTGTCACTTTTCTCTTCTCGTTATCAGCGCCTGGACTCTGCAGACCGCAAACCAACCGAAGAACATCTGAACAAACAAACCGACGGTGGACCAGCTCCATGTATTCATGTTCAGCAGCCTCAGCACTCTGCGGTTTCTATTAAACCAGCCATGAATAACATGTTTGTGCCTCCAGTCACAGAGACAAGCATTAGCAGCAGCATCAGAAAGAAGAGGGTTCATCCTCTGCGTGCCATGAATGTCTGCAGAATGCCACAATGATGCATTCAGCAGAAGTCTTTCAGTCCCGTCCAGGCTGGAGCTTCTGCTCTGAAGGTGAACCTTCAAAGCCTCCTCAGACATCTGGATGAAAACATTCAGTCTGGAATGATTTCAACATGTTCCATTATTCTGTCAGACTGAGCCGACGTGGACAAGGAGCCCGAAACAAAAGGTTTGTCTGAACAATGCCATCTGCTGAGGCCGACCATGTGCTGTGGTTAAAAGCTCGGGAGCAGGCCAGTCAATGGACCCGGACTTCAGTTCTGTTGTCGCGGGTCCATATGAAAATATAAAGTTTGTCTGATCCAGGAACACAAACAAGACGAGGATCAAACCGCCGACCCTGTGACGCTGACCCGCTGTGCCACTGAAGCTTTGACTGCAGCGTGCTGTACGTGAAGAACCACACGGATCCTGTGTGGGGGGTTCAGGTCGGTTCCACAGTGAGAACTTCACCAGGCTGACACTGATGATCCATGAACTCCACGTTCTTCTGCTTTAACTGGAGCCAACGTATTAATGTCCGAGCTCACAACAACAGAAACATGAAGACAAATCTCAGGTTTCCACTTTTTAACATTTAAAGCAGAAGAGGAGGAGGAGGAGGAGGAGAGCATGATCATTTTAAATGGAAATGGCAGTTTGATCAGAGAAAGAGTGGGAGAGTGAAAATAACACAAAGTAAAGTACTAAATCATTCAAATCTAGATAAGAGTTATGAGCATAATTAATACTGTGTAGGCTTTTTAATCAACTTTAAGATTTTATAAGTCTGCAATCTACTGTGTGTTAGGATGGGTAGATTTTTTATTAGCCACCCATGGCTGTTGTGATGGTAATGTCGGTTTCTCAGTCAATCAGATTGGATGGATTAGAGACATTCATGATCCCCAAACGATGACAGCTACTGATCACTCATTTTCCTCTAATGCCACCATGAGGTT